>NW_022591012.1:0-3966 GCF_004348235.1 Phoca vitulina
GGCGGCGGCGGGGGCAGCGGCAGGGGCGCGCGGGCCGGGCGGCGGCCGGGGCCGGGGCGGCGGCGGGGCGCGCGGCGGCGCTCCTCCTCCGAGGCGCGGGCCAGGCGGTGCACGGCGTAGCCCAGGTACATGACGGAGGGCGTGGAAATGACGACGATCTGGAAGACCCAGAAGCGCACGTGGGACAGGGGCGCGAAGGCGTCGTAACAAACGTTGTCGCAGCCCGGCTGCCGCGTGTTGCACGTGAATTTGGTCTGCTCGTCCGAGTAGATGGACTCTCCGCCCACGGCCGTGAGCACGATGCGGAAGACCACCAGCACGGTGAGCCACACCTTGCCCACGAACGTGGAGTGGTTGTGGATCTCCTCCAGCAGCCGCGTCAGGAAGCTCCAGCTCATGTTGGTCATAGGGGCGGGGGGCGGGACCTGCGGGGGCCGGGAGCGGAGCTCAACCCGGGGCAGGGGTGGGGAGGAGGAGACACGACCAGCGGACCAGGAGGAGCACTCCCCGGGGAGGGAGGCACGGGAGCATTGGCGGGGGCGGGGAGAGCGGATCTCGGGGCGCCTGGAGCCAGGGACCCTGCCTGCGGGGGGTTCACCACCTTCAGCGAAAGGGGCAGCCCTTCCAGGAGCGCCGTGCCCGCCCTCGGTCCCGACCCCGCCTGCGGGATGGATACTGGCAGAGGCCGAGCCGCAGCCCTGGCTTGCCCCGAGACCCCTCCCCTGGTCCCCGTGGCCTGCACTAGCGCCAGCCCCCATACCCTCCCCGCCCCCGGAAAGCCCGGCCCCTTGCAAGCTGCGGCCCTCCCCCAGCTCTGGGGACCCCAGCCCAGGCCCTGAGAGCCGAAATTGAGAGCAAGGCCAGCCCCACTCAGGATCTGGGGGCTGTGGGGCCTCAGCCCAGACCCATGCCCCCCCCCCCACTCAGGCAGGGTCCAGGCCACTGGAGAGGGTCTCAAGGGTCCCAGCATCCCCGAGCCCTCCAGGCCCCCAGCCCCAGCCCCTGGAGCCCCTTCGGTCCCGGTCTCCTGCAGCGCCACACCCCTCCCCACTTCCCTGTCCACATCCTACACTGAGCCTTTGCTTCCTCCCTCTTCACAAAGGACCCCCAGACTCCTTCCTCAAGGGACCGTGCTGGCCCACAGACCTTCTGGGCTGCTTCCCCCTCTCGTCCTGACACCACCACCCTGTCGTCGGCAGTCTTGTAGCCAGGACAGCCGCGCTGGGAAGCCAAGTGAGGCCAGGCATCTGTCCAGGATGGGGACTGGTCCAGCAAGGCACACAGACATTAGGGCATCCGTGACACTTGGAGACAGCCACGGGGCCACTCACCACCTCCCAGAGCAGTGCTGGCCCCCAGGTGGGCCTGTGCCCAGGAGACCATGATGCTGCCATTCATTGTCTTGTGTCTCCAGGAAGGGGAGAGGGGCTGCAGCCCACCCCCCCGTGCCCACCCTCCCTCCTTCGTGACCAAGGCCGGTACCTGCTTCGGGGTAGTTTGGGCACAGGAGACCCCTGAGTGCCTGCCGCTTCTGGCCCCCTCCCTCTGGGCCTGGAGGCAGCGGAGGCAGGCGGGGGCTCCGGGGAAGCTCCTCTTTATGCAGCTGGGGCCTCTCCCCTTGGGTGGGGGCAGGAAGAGGGGGCAGCTGGGGTTCCTGGGGAAGTGACCCTTCTTCCTCACATCTGTGTGCAGTGCCCCTCAGAGCGACACACGCACGAGCCCTCCTCAAGTGCACACCCACACGTGCACGCAGACGCCCACGTGCATACAGCTGCACACGCGAGCCCAGACACAGACGCATGCTCCTGTGTGCACACACTAATAACCAAATGCACAGATGTCCACACGCTCATATCTGCACACTTTTACCGACGTTGTGCTCATGCACACACTCAGGTACACGTGCACGCTTACACACCAGTGGACATGCCCAGCCCTCCCCCTCCGGCGGGGCGGCACGCCGGGGCCCCGCCTCACCTGCCAGGCTGGCTGTTCTCCCTGGGTTCTAACCCCACTCGTCCAGGATCTGTCCCCGCCCCTGACCTGACAGTCCCACCTCCACAGGAACCCAGAAGAGGGGTGGCAGGAGGGCCCCCAGCTCTTCTCTTCCTCCCAGACGGAGACCCCCAGAGAAGTGAGGAGAGGAAGAGCCAGCCCCTTGGTGTGTGCTCTAGGTATGTGTGGGAGCCTTGCTGTAGTGTTTGCTGATTCCTGGGGTGACCATGTCCCCAGCATGCCCATGGCCAGCTTGAGGAGACCCCCAGAGGGGGCTCTTGAGACTAGCTCTAGCTGTGCGCTGGGGCCGACCCTGCCCTGAGGGGTGAGAAGCAGCGCTTTGCCCTGGGGGCCAGCCTGGACGGTCAGAGGCCAAGAGAGGAGACGTGTCAGGGAGAGAGGGCGTCTCAGGCCCTCAGCTGGGGGTGGGGGCCAGTCTGGGCACCAGGAGTTGGAGGGAGCACAGCTGGGGAGTCAGGCTGCCTATGGGTGGGGGGCAGACTCACAGGTGGCACCACCCTCTGGCTCTTCAGCTGAGGGCCACGCCCAGTGCTGCGTGTATGTGTGTGCAGGGCCCATGTCACGCACCCAGTGACGCCAGGGTCATTCCGCGCTCAGGAGGCTGCGCGGACCAGCTCCGGCCTCAGTCCCATGCGGGAGGGTCCTCCAAACCCAAGGCCCAAGGTGCCTCCTGACGTGGCCAGGCGGATGTGGGCAGGAATGGCAAACCCCAGTCCTTATCCTGGACAGCTCTCTGTCCTGCGCCCCTGCGCACCATCAGCAAAGCTTGGAGGCAACTTTGCCAGGCTCTGTCTTGCTCCCTGAGAGCCTAGCTCACCGGTCAGGTTAGGAGGCCCATTGACCCCGCTCCTGGGACTCCCAAGACTTTGCAGTAACAGCCAAGCACACCTGGTCCATCGCCCGTAAGGTCCACCCCCAGGCCGAGCCCGCACAGCGACGGGACCAAGGCCCCGCCTCCAGCACACCCGCCCCTCACATACCCATGCACACTTGCACACACCCACACTCCACCCGCACCCCTGCCCATGTCCTTGCCCCACTCACATCTTGCACACATCCTACCTTGCACACACTCATGCGCCCACACACATCCACACCGCGTCCAGGTCCTGCGCTCCGTGCCCTGGCTCACCCTGCACACACCCCGACACCAGTCCATGCCCGCCTACACCCCCCCCCCCCCCCCCCCCCCCCCACACCCCCCCCCCCGCCCAGCCCCCCCCCCCCGCCCCCCTCCCCCCCCCCCCCCCCCCCCCCCCCCCCCCCCCCCCCCCCCCCCCCCCCCCCCCCCCCCCCCCCCCCCCCCCCCCCCCCCGCCTCAGAGGCTGGGACTGCAGTGCTGTCCCCCATCAGCTTTATTTGTCATTGCCTGGGGGTTCTCACTACCTGGGGGCCATAGACCGGGAAGGGGAGGGGCTGGAATGTCCCACGTAGATGTGGGGTAGCGTCGGATCGGGTCTGAACCCGCGTTCAGCTGAACAAGACAGGATGGCTCCCCAGGGAATGTCACGATCACGTGCGCGTACATGGGTTTGTACACGCGCCTCGTCCCTTGCCCGGCAGCTAGAAGGGTGGCAGTGTGAAAACATCCATAGCAAGGAACACATGCACCGTGGGCCCACTCTCAGTAAAGGACCCTGAGCTTGCGGTGGAGCTGCTCGTGCCATGGGGGGGGAGGGAATGCGCCGGAGCACGTGCTTGTGCCGGAGAGCAAGGAAGTGCAAGCCCGCGCGCACACGCCGGCGCGTGCAGCAATGCACAGAAGCACGCACGTGCGCACACTCAGGGCGCCCACACACGCTCTCATGCACACGTGTGCAGACACACGTGCGCCCACGCCCTCACTCAGCCCCTGCACATGCACACACATGCCCTCCACATCCGCACACATGCGCGCACACACAGGCAGGCACGTGCACACACACGCCCGCACATGCACACACACGCCCG
>NW_022591012.1:3976-8694 GCF_004348235.1 Phoca vitulina
CGCGTGCACACACAGGCAGGCACGTGCACACACACGCACCCACACACGTGTGCACCCACAGGCAGGCACACACACAGGCAGGCACGTGCACACACACGCCCGCACACATGCGTGCACACACAGGCAGGCACTGCACACACACGCACCCACACAGGCAGGCACGTGCACACACACGCGCGCCCACAGTGAGGGATATGGCAGCGCACCGCAGAAGCGCCCTGTGTCTGAAGCCACGTCTATTTGGGTAATAGTGGAGTAATGCAGTATTACAGACTGGGTTAGTTATAGAGTCCGACCCAAAGTGTAAAATAAATGAGTCCGTACTGATATACACGATTACATGAATGAAAGTGGAAGGAAAGGGAACCCTAAAGAGTGTATGCAGCCCCCACCACCTAGCTCCCGGTTCCTCAGGAGGGCCCCTCCAGAGAGCCCGCGCAGCAAGGAGGGAGCGTCCAGGCTGGCAGAAATCCCAGCCTAGGGGCGTCCGGGGGGCTCAGCCAGTTGGGCGTCTGCCTTCGCCTTTGACCCCGGGGTCCTGGGATTGAGCCCTGTGTTGGGCTCCCTCTCCCTCTGCCTACTTGTGCTCTGTCAAATAAATAAATGAAATCCTAAGAAAACAGAAGTCCCCAGGCTGGTGAGAAAGCTGGCTTGGAGCACAGCCACCCCCCCCCGCCCCCCGGCAATGGGGACACCGCAGGAAAGCGTTATCGGAGACTCCTTGCTCCACGGGTACCTGACATCAACACAGCCAGGGGGTCAACACAGGTGAGCGGAGGACAGGGACAGGAGAGTGCACAGGGAGACCCTGGGGCACCTGGAGGAGTTGTGAGGATAAACGCTCCGATGTCCGGGGTGGAAGGGCTCCAGGAGAGGACACAGGGGAGCAGGAGGACTATGAGCAAGTGTGGGCTTTTGTTACTGAGAAGGGGCCCTGATGATGGGAAGAGCGCTGCTGGGGAGCTGGGGTGGCTTCCCTGCCCCGTCACGGGGGTCCTCCTGTCTGGCAGGTACTTCTCTGGAGGTTGCAACGTGGAGCAGGGACTTTGGCTGACGACTCCTGCTGAGCCACAGGCCCCAGGGAGGCCCCTGGCCCCCAGGAGGGGTGAAGGGCTGACCCAAGGCTGTCCAGTGCTGCCAGTAGGAGGCCAGTGGGGTTCGGCCAGTGGGTGGGGGTGGGGTGGGGGGTAGGGGTGCTGGTTTGCAGGGACCTAAGCTCCGTTCAGATGGCAGCTCCCCCAAAGCTCGGTCAGAGCAAGTGTGTGTGGGATCGCTCTCAGCGGGATCCAGGATCCGGGAGGGGGAAGCGAGGGACTCGGCGGGGGTGGGGGGGCGCCCAGACTGCCGGGAGGAGGGTGGTGGGCTCTGGCAGGCAGCAGGATGGCCTGCATCCACGAGTGGCCTCTGCACTTGAGCTCCTCTCACGCCTGCAGGGGTCTGAACAAAGGTCCTGGGAGCGGAGGGGTGTGCAGGGGGTGAGGGCCAGGGCCTGCCCAGCCATTTCCTTCCCATCCCTGGCCCGGCTTCCTCCCAGGAGCCCCTCCAGGGCAGGCGGAGCTTCCTCCCACTGAGGTGGGGCTGCCAGGCAGGCCCCCCCAGAATGCTCAGCTCACCAAATCTGCAAGGGACCCTGCCCTGGGAACCTCGGGGCACCGCTAGGTTCTCTGGCAGAACCTAGCATCTGAGGCAGCCTCTTGCCCTTCCTAAGCACGCCCAGCACTGGGTAGCCCCTCATCCACACGTGAGCGCCTACAAGCACCCCAAGGTCAGCTTGGGCCTGAACTTCAAGAGCTCAGAGCCCAGGGCCTGACCTGGCCATGGGACTCCCCCAAGGTCTCCCTCTGTTGGCTCTACGGGTGTCCCCTGTCCCGCCCCAGGCCCCTGGACCGCCACCCTGGGGGCCTCAGTTGGGCTCCACCGGGACCACCTGGCCCAGAGCAGAGGCAGCCCAGTCCTCCAACCCCAGGCGTGGAGGGCACCCTGCCACTGCCATCTACCCCGCGCGGCTCCCGAGCACACCGGTCTCCCGCTCGGTGGACGGGGGCTGCCCCCAGGCTCCCCACTGCCTCCCCTCTCCAGCCCCCTCCTGCTCCACACTCAGCCTGTGGGTTCTGCCCCAGGGAGCCCCCACCCTCACAGGGTCCACGTACAGACCCCGGCACTCGCACGTGTGCACAATGCACCCCCCCACCCTCGCTCACACACACAAACCCCCTCCCACCACACGGGTGCTCAGCAGGGGCAGGATGAACCGGGGAGGTTGGCTGGGCCGGCAAACCGCTCCCCCCTGCAGTCCCTCTGCGTCCAGTGAGGGTGCTCGTCCCGCAGGGGCCAGGTCTGGGGAGGGCGTCGCAGCGGTTCCTGGGGCTGCCGTGGCAGGAAGCCCGGGAGCCCTGGCGTGGGGAGGGCTGGGACCTGCGAGAGCACCCTACCACCACCCGCAGGGGCCTCCACCCCTCCCAAAGTGCCGCCACCCTGCCCAGACCCCACGCCAGTCTGGCACCGTGCCCGGGGCCGCCCGCCCGCCCACTCACATCTGTGGCACACTGGGGGCTGCTCCTGGACAACAGGGGTCTGGTCTGCTCCCGGTGACCCCTGGGGCCCAGACCTGAGGACCTGCGGTCTAGCAGGCGCCCCCGAGGACTTACGGGAAGGAGCCCCAGGCCGGCTCAGGAGCGCTGCGCTGGGCACGCAGGTGTACCCACCCCGGCGTGTCTGCCACGTGTGCGGGGTAGGCCTCCCCAGCCTCCCACGGGGCCGGAACCGTCTGAGGCCCAGCCTCTGGACACACTGCAGCTGGCTGGCCGGACCGGCACGGCTGAGGAGCCCCAGCTGCTGGGGAAGGTCCCCGGTGCACCCCCTTCCCTTCCCGCTCACCAGCTGGCCTGAGCAGCCCTGGGGCCCCAGCTCCCCCACCACGCCATTTTGTCCCCTGAGAACGGAGGGTGGTCCAGCCAGGCACAGTACCTGGTGTCCCCCGAGTGCGTCTCCTGAGCCCGAGACCCTGGGCCCACAGACAGGGTGCGTGACGTCTGTCCCCACACTGCTGCCCACGCCTAGCCCCCTGGGCAGCGCCCTACCTTTTCCAGGCCAGGAAATGGGAGTCCCTGAGCCCTTCCACCTGCCAGCCGGATGGACACTGGCCCTCGCAGGGTGTGTGCCTGGCCGAGTCCTGGGCCTGACCCAGGGCCACCTCTCACCACCAAGCACAATGTGGGGGGAGGGCCTTCAAGGGCTCCATTGTTCCCCCCAAGGCCTGGGGTCTGAATTCCCGATTGTCCCTGGGGCTGGACAGGGCCCAGAGAGGAAGGGGGCCTCCCCTACACGCCCCCCTCCCTCCGCACATCAGCCTGGCCCCGCCTCACCTGCCTTCTGGCCTGGGGGCGGGGGGATGTCCAGGAGCCCTCTGCCGGCTGATGTGGCCGGCCTGCGTCCAGGCCAGGCTCCCACCTACCCTCGTCGTGCATCTGAGCTCTGGGGCAGCGCCCAGCCTGCCTACTTCTGCCTGGGTCCCACCACAGGAGCATGGCCCGGGCACGGACCAGAGCTGAGGGACAGCCCCTCTCCGACCCTCCAGTGTCCTCTCTGGAGCACGGGGACCGGACCGGGCTCAGGGGACCACGCACAAGACAGAGGACAGCACTCGGCACAATGCAGGGGCTTGGCCTCCCTCCCGGTCAGCAGTGGCTGTCCCTGAGCCAGCACGGCCCAGGGTAGGGACGAGCAGGAAGGGAGGGGGCTCCAGCAGGAGGAGCTCCGGGTCCTTCTCCCCATACAAGGCCTCATGGCACCTCCACGAGCCAGTGGGAGAGGCAGCCGTTGTCCAGCAGGCTCATCCACGCCGACCGGGGCCCCAGCCCAGCTGCAGGCCAAGGGTCTCCCTGGTGTGAAGACGGGGCAAAGGGAGCCCCAGCAAGTAGAGCCCAGGGAGTCTGGCGGGCCGCCGGGAGCGGGGATCCACTGTGGAGGTGTGCACGGCCCCTGTCCCCAACGCCCTGTCCAGAACGGACGCCATGGGCTCATGGACACTGCTGCCCAGCAGTTCTTTATTACACCCTGGCCCAGCTCCCAGGACAGGAGTAAGGGGAGGCCAGGGTCCTCTGGCTGCGGCAGTCTGGGCGCTAGCCGAGGCGAGCGCAGTCCCCACCAGGGAGCACGCAGCTGGTGGTCCTGCTCAGGAGCAGCTGGTCCGCTGAGCCTTCTTGATTTCCTGCCGTGGACAGAGAAGGAGGGTCTCACCCAGTGTGGGCTGACGGCCACGTGCCCTGCCCAGCCCCCGGTCCCGTGTGCAACACAGGGCTGAGTCCCGCCCCCTGTGGAGCCCACCTCGGCCAGAGCCTCCTCCAGGGCCCGATAGGCCACGTCCAGATTGTCGTTGACGATGACCAGGTCAAACAGGCCCTGCTCCTTGCCTGGGGTGGGGGGACAGGGTCAGTGCAGGCTCTGGGGGTCCTCCACGGGGACCCTGCTGCTGGGGGACCCGTGCTGGCTGAGGAGACGGGGGGACACCCAGCGGCCAGGGCCCACACTCACTGCTCTCCAGGTCAGCCCGAGCGGCCGCCAGCCGCTTGGCCAGGCTCTCCTCTGTCTCCGTGTTCCGCTGCCTCAGCCGCTGCTCCTGAAACACGCAGGAGGGTCAGCGTCCCTGGGGTCGCCCACGTCCTGTCCCAGAGCACCCCCGACGTCCAGTGAGGGCGGCTGCACCCCTGCCCTGGCCC
>NW_022591013.1:0-8688 GCF_004348235.1 Phoca vitulina
TTTTCTCCTGTTAATCTGTCTTATGTCAGTTTAATTTTTAGGCCCTGCTGGAGACCCAAAGACGGTAGGTAGAGGAGAACCTTTCCTCGCCTACAGTTCTGCTGACAAGGATGATGTCACTGGTTAGACGCTGCTCACCCCGAGCTGCTGCAGCGGAGAGATCCTGCTGATGTGGAGAACAGAGGCAAAAGAAGCATAGAAAAAATCAGACTTCCTTATAACTCACAGCCCACTGACAAGTACCTGGGACAGGCAGACCTTCCTCCAGGAACTCAACTGCCTCAATGTTAATACTTGGCTAAAGGCAAAGGCAACCTTAGCTTGACATTAGCTGGACCTCCAGGATCCTTAAGTGTTCTTTAACATATAAAAATCCCTTTGGAGGGGCGCCTGGGTGGCTCAGTTGGTTAAGCGACTGCCTTTGGCTCAGGTCGTGATCCTGGAGTCCCTGAATCGAGTCCCGCATCGGGCTCCCTGCTCGGCAGGGAGCCTGCTTCTCCCTCTGACCCTCCCCCCCTCATGTGCGCTCTCTCTCTCTCTCATTCTGTCTCAAATAAATAAATAAAATCTTTAAAAAAAAAAAATATTTTCAAAAATCCCTTTGGAAACTTCCTTTATCTCTACCCACCCACCCCCAGGATATATGTTAGCACTTATCCTCCAAACATATGGCCCACTGATATACATCTGAAGGGTCTCATGAATAAGGTTTTACTAGACAGTAGTAAATGACCTTATCCTTTTTTTTTTTCTTTTTCTTTTTTTAATTTTATTTATTTGTCAGAGAGAGAGAAATAGAGAGAGAGCACAAGCAGGGGGAGCTGCAGGCAGATGGAGAAGCAGGCTCCCCGCTAAGCAAGAAGCCCGATGTGGGACTTGATCCCAGGATCCTGGGATCATGACCTGAGCCGAAGGCAGACGTCCAACTGACTGAGCCACCCAGGCTTCCCTGTAAATGACCTTATCCTAACAGCAGTTAGCCTTTTGAGGTCCTGGAAACCTTACTTCCAAATTCCTTAGAGACTTAAGCTATCCCTAACCCCCTCCAACTTGAAAGTATATAATTAGTCACTCCTCACAACCTCAATGCAGCTCTTTTTTTTTTTTAATTTTTTTTTTTAAAAGATTTTATTTATTTGTCAGAGAGAGAGAGAGAGAGAACACACAGGGGGAGAGGCAGTGGGAGAGGGAGAAGCAGGCTTCCAGCCGAGCAGGGAGCCCGATGCGGGGCTCCATCCCAGGACCCTGGGATCATGACCTGAGCCGAAGGCAGTTGCTTAACCAACTGAGCCACCCAGGCGCCCCAATGCAGCTCTTTCTGCCCACAGTCCTATGCCTGTGCTCTAATAAAACTACCTTTTTTGCACCAAAGACATCTCAAGAATTCTTTCTTGACCATTAACTCCTGGATCCCAACATTTCATATCACTGGGACCTCTGACATAAGCCAACATAAGGTAAAAATTTTTACCTGTGTCCTAGGTCTCTGCCTGTAAGATCCAATGAAAGCAAAGCGGTAAGAGTCTCTCCTCATGTTTTTCCTTTTTCAAATTTAGATTAGCAAGAGAAAACTGGTGTGAACTAGTTCTTCAGGCACAGTGATTTATGAGTATTCCTGTTTTTGATTTCTAATGGCTGTAAAAAAAAAAAAAAAGTAAAGTTTAAAAAACAATCTCCCTAGACCTCAGCACCCTCAGAGGGTTCACCTCGTTTTCCCCTTCTGGGGGATAATACCTTGCTTATTCTTGTTCTGAAGAGGATGCAGCCTTAGAAGATGTCCCAGCTAGCGCCTGGGCCTCACATGCAAATGAGATTGGATTGTTACAGCAACGCACTTTGTGCACATTACCTGGAGAAGGACTAAACTTCTACCAGTAGCCCAGTGCCGCCCCCATGAGTGCACAGCGAGGCATTGAACCTATTCTCTTTTACAGCAGGGTATTCTTTATTTCCTTGCTCTGTTAACACCGCAATCTTACCAGTAAAGAAAGGGAAATTTGATTCAGACTGGAATAAAATCTATTGATTTGTGTAAGATCTGAGAGCCACTAATGCCTTTGTAATTCCTCAACACCCCATAGTCCCTAATTCAGCTACCATCTCTTTTTTTTTTTAAGATTTTATTTATTTATTTTAGAGAAGGAGAGAGAGAGACAGCATGAGCAGAGGGGAGGAGCAGAGGGGGAGGGGCAGAGGGGGAGGGAGAAAGAGAAGGAGATAATCTCCAGCAGACTCTGTGCTGAGCATAGAGCCCCATGTGGGGCTCAAGCCTACAACTCTGAGATCTTGACCTGAGCCTGAAACCAAGAGTCCGATGTTTAACCCACTAAGCCACCCAGGCGCCCCTCAGCTACCATTCTTATCTTAATTCCAGCGGACACAGCCTGATTTACAGTAATTAACCTCTGCTCAGCTTTCTTTTCAATTCCATTGTACCCTGACTCACAATTCCTCTTTTCATTCACATTTAGAGGGAGACAATTAACATAGACTGGTATGCCTCAGGGATATTGCAAGTCTCCCTCAATAATTTCCCAAGTCCTGGGCGCCTGGGTGGCTCAGTTGGTTAAGCAACTGCCTTCGGCTCAGGTCATGATCCTGGAGTCCCTGGATCGAATCCCGCATCGGGCTCCCTGCTCAGCAAGGAGCCTGCTTCTCCCTCTGACCCTCCCCCCTCTCATGTGCTCTCTCTCTCTCATTCTCTCTGTCTCAAATAAATAAATAAAATCTTAAAAAAAAATAAAAAATAAAAAAAAAATAATTTCCCAAGTCCTTAAAGCCAACTTAGATTCCAAGGCTCCACTCTTGTTCAGTATGTTGATGATCTTTTACCTTGTAACCAGACTAAGCAGTGTGCTCTTACAGGAGCTGAAAGAGGCCATAAGGCCTTTTAATCTAAACTTAAAGGGATACAAACAACTGTTAACCTACTTAGGACAGGAGATATCTCAAGGCATTCCAAAGCTCACTCCCAAATGCCATCAGTCAGTTTTGTCTATCCCTCTCCCACAGATGAAAACAAAACCCCAAAAAACAGCTACATAAATTTCTAGAGGCAGCTGGCTACAGCTGCAAATGAATTCCTAAGTTGGCTGCCCTTGCTACCCTCCCAAATACTACCTCTGAGCCCATTTCCAGGCCCTCCTTAACCTCCTTTAAAGGCTAAAATTAGCACTGTCCACACCCATAATTCTTGGCTTACCTAATTTTTTTTTTAATTTTTTATTGTTATGTTAATCCCCATACATTACATCATTAGTTTTAGATTTAGTGTTCCATGATTCATTGTTTGTGCATAACACCCAGTGCTCCATGCAGAACGTGCCCTCCTCAATACCCATCACCAGGCTAACCCATCCTCCCACCCCCCTCCCCTCTAGAACCCTCAGTTTGTTTTTCAGAGTCCATCGTCTCTCATGGTTCTTCTCCCCCTCCGATTTCTCCCCCTTCATTCTTCCCCTCCTGCTACATTCCTCTTCTTCTTTTTTTCTTTCTTAACATATATTGCATTATTTGTTTCAGAGGTACAGATCTGAGATTCAACAGTCTTGCACAATTCACAGCGCTTACCAGAACACATACCCTCCCCAGTGTCCATCACCCAGTCACCCCATCCCTCCCACCCCACCCCCCACTCCAGCAACCCTCAGTTTGTTTCCTGAGATTAAGAATTCCTCATATCAGTGAGGTCATATGATACATGTCTTTCTCTGTTTGACTTATTTCGCTCAGCATAATACCCTCCAGTTCCATCCACGTCGTTGCAAATGGCAAGATCTCATTCCTTTTGATGGCTGCATAATATTCCATTGTATATATATACCACATCTTCTTTATCCATTCATCTGTTGATGGACATCTTGGCTCTTTCCACAGTTTGGCTATTGTGGACATTGCTGCTATAAACATCGGGGTGCACGTACACTTTCGGATCCCTACTTTTGTATCTTTGGGGTAAATACCCAGTAGTGCAATTGCTGGATCATATGGTAGCTCTATTTTCAACTTTTTGAGGAACCTCCATACTGTTTTCCAGAGTGGCTGCACCAGCTTGCATTCCCACCAACAGTGTAGGAGGGTTCCCCTTTCTCCGCATCCCCGCCAACATCTGTCATTTCCTGATTTGTTAATTTTTGGCTTACCTAATTTTGACAAAACTTTTCACCTATATTGTTATGAAAATACTGGGATTGCTACGGGAATTTCAGGAAAACCTTTGCCTCTCAGCTAAGTCCTTGCTGTCGGTTGGGCCGTGCGAGGGCAGGCATGCCGTCTTGCCTGCGCGCACTAGCAACAGCTGCCTCCCTGACGGAGCCAGTACCCTTAGATCAGGCTTCCCATTCACCTTTATGTTCCTCGCGCTACGTCTGCTCTCTTACAAGTTCACAAGACAACCTCTTCACCTGGTGGCAAATCACCCATGAACAGGCCCTTATCATTCGACCCCTCTTTCATCTTCCCTTGCTGGAACACTTTAAATCTGACTACACGATCATCCCATCCTTGATAAGGGACAGCACAACTCCATTCCACAGGATTGCTCTGCAAATATAGAAGCCACGAGAGGAATCTCTTAGATACCCCCTTTACACAACCCAGACTTAAGTTCTATTTTGTGATCATTCCTACAGAGGAAACTTCTGGGGAAACATAGTAACTGGCCATGCCATAGTTTTCCCATGTGAAACCCTTGAGGCACACTCTCAGCCCAAGCTGCTAAATGTATAGCTCTTACCAGAGCCTGAACACTGGCAAAAGGAAAAACTGCCACAATTTACACCAGCTCTAGATATGCCTTTGGAGCCCATCGGGCTGTTGCCACAATCCTGTGGATTCTTAACCTCTGCTGGTATTCCTCTTGCCAATGGGCATATAATTGCTGCCGTATACAAGCTATTCACTTGCCTACTAAAATTGTTATTGTTCGGTGTGCAGCCAAACTAAGGAGACAGATACCGTATCTCTAGGGAACAATAGGGCTGACAAGGCTGCTAAATATGCAGACCAAAATTGAACTCCTTTCCTTTTTCCACCCAATTTATAAACCTGCTTTTATCCCTGACTGATATTATTAACTATTCAGGCAAATACCCCACAATCTTGAAAAAGACAAATGGATACAAAAGGGTGCCAAACAATTAGACAGATTATACATTGGGTCAAACAGACTTCCTGTGGCCCCCTTTCTTTTGTCCTTTTGACTTGCACTTATCTCCCATCAGATGGGACATATGGGTAGATGCGAGATAGTTAAGGAACTAAAGGATACTTGGTTCTTCCCTGGCATCCACAAAATTTCTGACCAAATTATCTCCCAGTGTACTACTTATAAATCTCACCAAATTTCTGGAGGAAACCAACATACCTCAGGAAATCCTCCAAGGCCCACATTCCCCCTTATGGAACCCCAAAATGGATTCCACAGATTTATCTCCAGTGTCAAGCTATTCCCACTATTTGGTTATTGTCTGTATATTTAGTGGATGGCCTGAATGTTACCCAGCCAGAAGTACCAATGCCACAACAGTGGTGAAGAATTAATAACTGAGAGTATTCCTTGTTTGGGCATTGTTTTATGGATTGGGTCAGAGAAAGGAACTAATTTTACAGCAGAAATTAACCACTTGCTTGCAAAAACTTTGGGGTACTCATTAAAATTTCACACTCTTTACCATCCCTAATCCCCAGGGCAAAGAGAACATAAAAATCCAGACATCAAGAGGACTTGAGGAAAAATCTGTCAAGAAACTGGATTTAATGGCCAGGAGCATTACCTCTGGCCCTTATAACATCTGGAATACTCCAAAGAGAAAATATAACATCTTTTGAAATAATATTTGCTCACCCATTCCTACTGGCATCTCTAAACCTTCTATTCCTGGATTGAGTGAACATTATAGGGGTGTAAGTGAAAATTTTGATGCTATTGATATAATGTGGGCTGGGAGTGAATGGTCAAAAAGAATTCTTGAGACAGTGCAAAAAGATGTTTTTATTATGGCAGGGGACAGGACCCATGGGCAAACAAGAGATGCAATGTCATTGGGAACAAAGACTGGTTATATACTTTAAGTTGGGAGGGGGAGAGATAAAGGAAAATTTCCAAAAGGATTTTCATATATTAAAGAAGACTTACAGGATCCTGGAGTTGTCAAACTAAGGTTGCTTTTTGCCTCTAGCAAAACATGAACTTTATAGCAGTTGTGGGTTCCTTGAGGAATGTCCTACTCTGCCTGCCTCAAGTAGTTGTCAATGGACTGCAAGTTGTAAAGAGGTTTAATTTTATCTACAATTCTTTTGCCTTTGTTCTCCTGTCCTTATGACTAGCTGTATACAAGACCTAACTAGTCTAAATGGAGCATATCATCAACAGGTAAAAATGGCATGGCCTCTGATGACTGGCAAGCTTTGCCATCCTTTTGACCAGAAGATTAGATACACAACACCGTTTTTAGAGGGAAGCACACATTATCATCTCACTGAGAAGACCTTTATGAAGTACTACTAACCACTCACACTGCTATCAAAATAAAAGAAAAATCCTTCTGGATTCACACAAGCCCTGCTAAGTTAGACCAGGATCAGCACTCCCAGGACAATTGGAAGACCATCCCTAGGGGGACCTTAAAGTAAGGATTTCCCAGGCAAATTCCCAGGTCCCAAAAGCAGACAAAATCATGAAGTAGACTGCTTTTCTCAAGATCACAGATCAAGAAACTTCACTTCTACCTATTTTCTCCCCCATTGGGTCTTCCTCCTCCCAGAAGGAAATAAAAAAGATAAAAAAAAAAATCTTCCTTTTAACAAAGACTCCCCTTTCTTTAGCCATTTATTAAAAGGCTGATTGGAGGGGCACCTGGCTGGCTCAGTCTGTGGAGCATGCGACTCTTGATCTTGGGGTTGCGAGTTCAAGCCCCATGTTGGGTGTAGAGATTACTTAAAATCTTCAAAAAAAAAAAAAAAAGAGGCTGATTGGATATTGATTGTCTCAATCTATTCCACTCTCCCTCTGATCCTCTACTATGGACTGTCCTTCAAACTGGGTCTCACTTATTAACTCTTACTGTTTCCTCAGGTTATGCATAGACCTGACACCCCCTTAAACCACTTTTCCAAACCCTGGCCACATTAACTAATCACTGGATGCATGACAGGTTATGGCACCCATGGCCAAAACACATCATTCTTCTCTTTTTGTGAGTCAGTTGTACATGGAAAAGCCTCTAGGGAAGCTCAAGAACTGTCCTTTGCTCAAAGACATTAGAAGGGACTTTTTTTCCCTTTGCACTGAAAATCGCGGTGGTACTGGACCTTTCCCACATGACATACCAAGGCAATATTACAATCAAACCTTGTGGTCTGATTCCACAGGTAGCATCCTCGAGCCTCTCATGAAGGTCAGAAATGGTCTCATTACTGACTCTTATGGTACTGACACTTGCCAAACTACCAGATTTTACAGCAGGCTCACAAGCCACCCTTGTGTAACCTGGGAGCAGCTGAACTGCCAAAGGCCAAAGATTACATATGGGGAGCCAAAAAATTTGCACTCACCTGGTCACGTAACAAAACCAAGCCTTACAGCTCCTAAGGCCTAATTGCAGGCCTCCTCTATCTGATCTTTCACAACGTGTTCTGCTCCCATAGACTGACAGGGATACATGGAAGATGGCAATGTGCAGATGACAACATGACAGGTGACAAGATACACCAAACCCCAACTTAGTAGGTCACAAGTTTCATTCTGACCTTATCCATGAACAATACTGGTCTTTTTATCTTATGTGATGATAAAGTTAAAGAGTTCCACCTAGATGGTCAAGATGATGTGGACTCAGATTCCTGACACTCTCTGTAACCAGGTACTCCACCTTAAATGCCAGCCAAATTACAAACTTGGGCTCCTTTGATCATAAATTAGTGCCACATAAATATACTATATGTGATGTTACAGAAAACTGGCTTGTGCATCACAATTCTAAGTTTTTATCAATATTGACCTCCCTTTTCCCAGGCTTTGGAACTTATGAGTTGGAAAGGCAGTTCTAAATCTTTCCATAGAAATAGAACAAGAGTTCAGTATCACTACACAAACATTGGAAGCCGTTCTATCAGAAGTTAATAGTTTAGGCTCTGTTATACCCCAAAGTTGCCTCACCCTAGACACACTGACAGTCCAAAAGGAGGAGCTTATGTAATCATTGCTGAAGCATGCTGCTTCTATGTAAATGGCTTGGGACAAATAGTGTCTAACCTGCACCCTTTGAAAGACAAGATAAACACTCTCCATCAGATAAATGAAGTCCAGCCATTTTGTTGGACTGACCTATTTCCAGGGATAGGAGACTGATTTAATGGGGTATGAGGAAATGTGCTTAGATTTGTTATTTCCTATTTATTCTTATTCTAATCTATGCTCTTCTTTCCCTTTGCAGATAGATCCCTTGCCACTTGGCTGCTAACTCAATTCTTTCCACAGTCACCAATTCAGCTTTTATGTGAAACTTCTAAGGAACTTTCAGACAGAGGAAATGAAGGAGTTCACAGCACGTCACCCCAAAATATGCTGCTTTGTCACATTGATTACTTTAAGTTAAAGGAGCTTGAGAAACAGCAGGTGCAAGAGGGGCACCCTGACCTACCTTAATTCTTCCTGACAGGAGATAAAACTCCCATGCGAAAGGTGCC
>NW_022591014.1:0-8686 GCF_004348235.1 Phoca vitulina
GATGAAGTCCCATATCTTCCACCCAAGTGTCTTTGATTGAACTGGGATATTGAGGTGGGGTGGGGTGCTACAAGAGACAGATGCTGTGGGAGTCTAGAATCAGGCTTTGTGGGGAAACTGACTTGGTCTCATGCATGATTCCAATTCATCTCTATGAACATATCAACAACAATCATGCCCCTCATCTCAGGGATAGTCCTAATCTACATGCAACCTAAGGACCAACCTTGGGGAAGGGCCACTAAACTGACTCACCAACCACTTCCCAGGCCAGTGGGAATTACGTCACATGATGAAATTATTGAAACAAGAATGATGCTTCTGTTGTGACCACCTTGCTTTCATCTGAAAATGTTTTTATGAGTTAATCTCAATTAAGAAACACATTAATCATTTATTTTTTAAAGATTCAAAATATTTAAGGAGAAGCTTTCTCTTTTATAATTCCCCAGTGACTTTGGAAATCAAGGTAAACAATAAGGAAATCCTATTCTTGCTCCAAATTTGGGGCGTCCAGTGCCTAAAAGTCCCATAATTGGAAGAGGCATCAGAATCTGAGAAACTCACCTGTGAACAGAAGCCCCCTCTCCATCCGTGACAATGTGACAGAGTCATGCTACTCCCCCTGCTGCCAGCCTATGTGCTGCAGGACCACCTGCTGCCGGCCCAGCTGCTCCAGGTGCACTGGCAGCTGTGGATAAGGAGGCTGTGGGTCCGGCTGCTGCCAGCCTTGCTGCTGCTGCCCAAATTGCTGTCAAACCACCTGCTGTAGGACCACCTGCTTCCGGCCCAGCTGTTGTGGTTCCTACTGCTGCCACCTCTGCTGCCGTTCAAGGTGCTTTCAGACCACCTGCGATAGGACCACCTGCTGCTGCCCTTGTCATATGTCCAACTGCTGCCAGGCTTCCTGCTCCTGATTGCCTTGACACAAACCACCCTCTTCTGCACACAACCTTTGTTAACTAACTTTTCTTTTGGGGGCAAATTCACTTCCTGGACTTTGCTCAAAACCAGCATACTATCACCATAATTTCTGTCTGTTTAAGAACTTGTGAATCAACTTGATGGAGAGCAGAGTACTTTACCCAGTTCTCTTCCTCCTGTGTAGATGATCACGTGCCACTTTGGTGCATCCTCAGTATGGAGTGTTGGTCTCTGCTTTGACACTGTATCATGATCTTCACCTTCTCCTTCCAAGTAACTCAGGAAAATAAGTCCTCATAACTTTTTCTTAGGTGTCGGCTACTGATCATCATAATAATCTGTTTTTTAATGTATTTATGATTTATATATTCTGCTTTATTCTTTCCATAGTCATTCTGAATTGTCTTCATTGAAGCAGGACCTCTTACCTCTATTTCTTTTTTTTTAATTAAATTTAATTTTTTATTATGTTCTGTTAGCCACTTATAGTACATCATTAGTTTTTGATGTGGTTAAATCCTGTGCCATTATTCATCCCAAACTGTGTTTTGTTTTATTGTACAGCATTCCTGCCATAGGGACCTATATACATATTGCACATCACATGCATCCCTCAAGTCAGATTCTCCATTTTTCAGATGAGAAAATTTCACTGTGTGATGTTTTGTAGGTAAAAATGGACAGCCTCAGATCAAAAACTGCATCTTTTGCTCCTGTTCAAGGGCACATACATATACATATCAGGACAAGTAGAAATGAAACTTCAGCAAGATGTGCACTTGAATTTATCCTTAACAATAGAAGGAATAATCCCTTAAATATGCAGATAACATTTACCAAGTTCTTCCCAAATCAGTGTCCCACACCTCAGTGAGCAGCAGCTATTTCAGTCGGGGAACAGTGGCTGCATTTAAGAGCTCTCATGAATGCAGGGAAACTTTCCTTGTCTCAGGATCTGACCAACCCCTCATGTAATTGATCTGCATCAAGTCATTTTGAGCATCCATTGTATCCTTACGAGAGAGGGGCTCATTTATTGGCATTTGTCCTTCGGTATCATGTAAATCAAATTCTTGTATGTCCTCCTCCTCCTGAGTTCCTTTTTAGAGCAAAAAGAATTCAGTAATCCCCAGCAAAATATAGACCCTGTAGCATGCTTCCCAACGTTAAACCAACTTGCTTCAATGTGGTATTGTTCATTTTCAGGAGGGATGTTACCCCATTAAGGGCTTGACATCAGTCTCTGCTGCTGACAAACAGTACATTCAGCAGAGACAGCCATGGTGAGAAAAGCAAATGCTGTTGGTTCCATGCAAAGCCTCTCTGTTTCATGCCATGTGGCTACTTTGTTCATGGTCTCCAGTGTAAATACTGGAGCATCTGAGGAGAGATGGGGTACATTATCCCAGACTCTCAAGTGATAGATACTATCTGGTGGGCAATGATGTGGGACACAGAGAGGGAACACTTTCTGTCCACATACCCATCTCTGTCTAAATGATTCTCTAATTTTTCAATCTTGCTGCTTTCAGATCTCAAACCAAGCAACCTAGATTTTCACCACTTGCCAACAGCCCATGAACACCGTTCCCTCAGCTCACTTTCCTCCAAACAAAATGTATAACCATGTGTGCTGCTCACAGTTCTTCTCACTGGGAGTATTCCCACTTTCCACTCCCTTTTCAGACCAGAAGTTGCTGATCTGTTGTAAAAATTCCATATGTGGCATAAAAAATTCCGTATGATAGCCCCTGCTACTGGGGCTATCAACTGATAAAATTCAAGGTATTCCATGATCATGTTATATTTCATTAGGTTTCTGCAGGAATCAAATGGAATTATAAACAAATAATGTATCATTTAGTCATTTAGGTCAACGCCAAACTCTGGATATGAAATTGCTTCTTGTTAGTACCTTGGTCTGGAGGTTTAATTTGTAAATTTGAGGTATGTTTGAGTTTATGTTAAGTAATAGAGGGGTAAACAAAAGAGGCAAAACCAAGGTTATTGAGGGAAAAAAAGATCTATACTATTAAGGATTTTTGAATAAGATTTATTTCTGCTGTATTCCTCAAAAATGTAAGAATTGTGATCTCCTATTGAAGGTATCTGCCTAAAGACTGGCTGACATAATAAAGGAGGGGAAAAAAGAGAAAAAAATAATTCTAGATTAATCCATGGGTGGACATACTATTTAAGTTGGAAGTGGGGGAAAAAGATATATATAGAAGGATGGATGATGGGGCACCTGGATGGCTCAGTTGGTTAGCAACTGACTCTTGATTTCAGCTCAGGTCACGATCTCAGGGCCATGAGATTGAGCCCTGCATCCAGCCCTGCTCAGCATGGAGCCTGCTTAAAGATTCTTTCTCCCTCTCCCTTTGCCCCCCCCAACCCCGCTCATGCTCCCTCCCTCTCTTTCTCTCTCTCAAAAAAAAAAAAATGATGGATGACACAAAATATAGGAGAAACTTTCATGACGGGGCATAAATGTAGCCTATATTTTCCCCAAAACACATAGCTAGTGAGTAGCAGAACAGGAATTTGAATACTCTTCTCTATGATTCCAATTCTCATAACTAAGATCTGTTGTCTTCTCTTCTATGATAGAGAACTTAATGGTTGAAGATACAGCAACTTCTTTCAAGATACATCTCCAAAAGCTAGTGAAACAAAAGCAAAGATGAACTTTTGGGACTTCATCAAGATAAAAAGCTTCTGCACAGCAAAGGAAACAGTCAACAAAACAAAGAGGCAACCCATGGAATTGGAGAAGATATTTGCAAATGACACTACAGATAAAGGGCTAGTATCCAAGATCGATAAAGAACGTCTCAAACTCAACACCCAAAAAACAAATAATCAAGTCAAAAAATGGGCAGAAGATATGAAAAGACACTTCTCTGAAGAAGACATACAAATGGCTAACAGACACATGAAAAAATGTTCATCATCAGCCATCAGGGAAATTCAAATTAAAACCACATTGAGATACCACCTTACATCAGTTAGAATGGCAAAAATGGACAGGGAAAGAAACAACAAATTTTGGAGAGGTTGTGGAGAAAGGGGAACCCTCTTACACTGTTGGTGGGAATGCAAGTTGGTACAGATACTTTGGAAAACAGTGTGGAGGTTCCTCAAAAAGTTAAAAATAGAGCTACCCTACAACCCAGCAATTGCACTCCAGGGTATTTACCCCAAAGACACAGATGTAGTGAAAAAAAGGGCCATATGCACCCCAATGTTCATAGCAGCAATGTCAGCAATAGCCAAACTGTGGAAAGAGCCGAGATACCCTTCAACAGATGAGTGGATAAAGAAGATGTGGTCCATATATACAATGGAATATTACTCAGCCATCAGAAAGGATGAATACCCAACTTTTACATCAACATGGATGGAACTGGAGGAGATTATGCTAAGTCAAATAAGTCAAGCAGAGAAAGTCAATTATCATATGGTTTCACTTATTTGTGGAACATAAAGAATAACATGGAGGACATTAGGAGAAGGAAGGGAAAAATGAAGGGAGGGAAATCGGTGGGAGAGATGAACTATGAGAGACTGTGGACTCTGAGAAACAAACAGGGTTTTAGAGAGGAGAGGGGAGGGGGGATTGGTTAGCCCGGTGATGGGTATTAAGGAGGGCACATACTGCGTGGAGCATTGGGTGTTAAACGAAAACAATGGATGTGGATCACCACATCAAAAACTAATGATGTATTGTATGGTGAGTAACATAACATAATAAAATTAAAAATAAATAAATAATAATTGGAGATGAATAGTTGAACAATTGTTGAGGGAGCTTAGTACAGAAAATGGATAATGCAAACTAGAAGGATCTTACAAAAATGGCACAAACACGGGTAGGCTCCATAATGGGGTGAGGGTGGATGCTAGAAGCTCTATAGAACTTTTTCCTATGTTTCCATCTAGAAGGTTTGTAGTTTTAAGCTTTACATTTAAGTCTATAATCCATGTGAGTTGGATTTTGTATATGATGTGAAGTATGGGTTGAAGTTTTTTTTTTTTTTTTTGCACTATGTTTAATTGTTCCAACACCATTTGTTTAAAAGACCACACTTTCTCTGCATATTAACTTTGCACCTTTCTTCAGAAATCAATGCATATTAAATGTGTGTCTGTTTCTGGACTCTCCCTTTTGTTCCACTGATCTGTATCTTCATCATTTCATCTGTACCCCACAAAACAGCTCTGTTTTTGAAGCCAAGATGGTGTTTCACTGTACATGCAATTTCATACAAGTTACTTTACTCAACACTGATTTCCTCAGCTTCAATATGGGGGTAATACCCACTTTTCAGGATTGTATGAGAATTAAAATTAGTGCAGATAAAGCATCTATCTCAGTATCCAGGATATGGTAGGCCCTCAGGAATTCTTAGTAATTCTTTCCATCCATTCTCTACATTGTAAAATTTAGTAATCTGGCAGATAATTCCAGATACATCCTCTAGGAAGATCACACTCTGTTTCATATCTAGTGTGTTAACTAATCCAGAGCATTTTTATATCTCTTAAGAAGGTGGCCATAGGGGCACCTGGGTGGCCCAGTCAGTTGAGTGTCTGCCTTTGGCTCGGGTCATGGTCTCAGGGTCATGGGATCGGGTCCTGTGTCGGGCTCCCTGCTCTGTGGGGAGCCTGCTTCTCCTTTTCCTTCTGCCTGCTGCTCCCCCTGCTTGTGCTCTCTCTCTCTCTGACAGATAAATAGATAAAATCTTTAAAAAAAAAAAAAAAGAACGTGGCCATAATCAAAACTTCTTATTTTCTGCACAGAGCCTTCTTAACCCTTATACTGCTGGGTGCCTTAGCTATTGTCTATTATTCAGCTTTTCATCCAAAGATCCAGGTTTCCTCCATTTGGGAACCAACCTAATGTCCATCTTGATTTTGAATAGTGCATCCTTTCTGCTCCTTCTCTTTCTTTTTTTTTTTTAAAGATTGTCAGAGAGCACAAGCAGAGGGAGTGGCAGGCAGAGAAGCAGGCTCCCCACCGAGCAAGGAGCCTGATGTGGGACTCGATCCCAGGACCCTGGGATCATGACCTGAGCTGAAGGCAGACACTTAATTGACTGAGCCACCCAGGGGTCCCTGCTCCTTTTTTTTCTTTCTCCTTTTTCCTGAAAATTCTGATTTTGATTTCCTTTAGCTTATGTGTCTTTATCTCATAAGACACAGGAAATTGTTCTCTTTCCATTAACAGCCCAAAGATTATGATTGGATCAAAGCATTATATGCCTACTGCATGGTTACCTCAATTATCAGGACTCTACAAACTTATCTTAACAATGTCCAGGTCAGGAGACCAAATTGCCTTAAAGTTTGAGAGCCCAGGAATTGTGGCCTGAACTTGTGTGCTTTCCAAGAGTGATTCTTCATCTCAGTTTCTGTTAAGATAAATGAAATGAGGTGTGCCTGGGTGTCACAGTCAGTTAAGCATCTGACTCTTGGTTTTGGCTCAGGTCGTGATCTCAGAGATTGAGCCCCGAGTTGGGCTCTATGCTCAGCGTGGAATCTGCTTGAGATTCTCTCTCCATCTGCCTCTGCCTCCCTGCCCTGCTCATGCTCGCTCTCTCAAATATTAAAAAAAATAAATAAGTAAAATGATACCAGCATGCCAATCCATGACATCAAAGAACAGATTCCTCCAGGCAAGAAAAGAGCCAGGAACACTTTATGTGCCAATGATCTTCATGTTGCTTTTGGTAACAGATTGCACTAGTGGCAGATTAGAATCCAGAGAAGATGTAAATGAAGCCTCCTTCATTAACTAAAACTCTTAGAGGCAGTCTCTATGGTCAAAAAGGTGGGAAGAATATTTAGGAAGAGTTTTGTAGACTGAAATGGTTCTCTATATGAAGGATAATTATTTCCATTGTTAGAGAAACAACTCACACTGTATGCATTACCTGTGCCCCATCACTAGTGTTATTTCTATTTATAGAAAGATGTAAATAAAAATGTCATTGACCTGAAATCAAAGGACCTGCTTCTGTCAATTATTCACAGTATAGTAAACCATTTCCTGCTCCCTAACTGAGAATGATAATGGAGTAATAATCTTGGCTCTGCCTAATTAGTAGGACAATTGTGATAACTGAATGAGATAAATATATAATGAAGCCCAAAAGTAAAACTTCAAAAAGGACTTCATAAAGGAAATGCTGTAAACACACATGCAAATGAACAAACAAAAAACCACACAAACAAACACATCCTGGAAGCAGGATAATACAGATTATTTTTAGGAAAAAACAGAAGGAAGAAAGTTCAAAGGCATTGTAACCTGGCAGAAGTTACTAGTATATAATGCATATGTCTAAAGAGGTGATCAGTATTGATCACTGTGGAGAGCTAAATATACACTCAGAAGGAAGTGTTTAAGTGCCATAGAGGTGAAAGCTGATGATCGCTTTTCTGAGGCAGAGTGTGAATCAGTGGATGTTGACCAGCATCTGGAATTGACCAAATGGAGTGATCAGCAATTCCTACAGTGATCAAGAGAAAATAAGAATAAAATCGAATTGAAGTACACTGTATCCCCTCCATAGACACATAAGCATGGCAGAAAAAGATGACAGCAAGGTGCAGTGTAAGCATGTGTTCCCAGTAAAGTTTAGGGAGCGACTTCTTGCAAGACAGTAGCTTTGGCAAATGGTGTAGGAAATATATATCTGGTGAGTGATGGGTCTATAGCAAGTTAATCAGCAGCAGGAAGGCTGACAGCAGCTGGACGTGCAGCAAGGACAGCAGCAGGTGGTTCTACAGCAGGTGGTGTGGCAGGAGGTTGGGCAGCAGCAAGGCTAGCACCAGATGGACCCACAGCCCTGGGCTAGGCATCCAGGCAAGCAGCAACAGGTGGGGTGGTAGCAGGTCCTCCTGCAGTACTCGGGGGTACAATAGGCTGGCTGACAGCGGCTGGACCCACAGCAGGTTTGTCCACAGCCACTAGAACCACAGGAGCTGGGCCAACAGCAGGTGGTCCTGCAGCAGGTGGTCTGACAGCAAGTTGGGCAGAAGCAGCAAGGCTGGCAGCAGCTGGACCCACAGCAGCTGGACCCACTGCCGCCTTGTCCACAGCCACCACCTCACCCGCAGCAGATGGGCTGGCACCGGGTGGTCCTACAGCACGTACGCTGGCAGCAAGGGGAGCAGCAGCACGAGTTGGTCATAGTGTCACAGGTGGAGAGGGGGCTTCTGTTCAGAGGTGAGGTTTTCAGTTTCTGACTGGGGCCTCCTTACATTCTGGAGCTTTCATACACTGGAACCCCTGAAGTGTGGACCAAGAGCAGGACTTTCCTTGTTGTTGTTACCATCCTTTTCCATAGTCACTGGGAGCTGGTAGAAGAGGAAGTCCCCATTTTGTTATGAATTTTAAGAGAATAAGTGCTTAATGTGTTTACTAATTTAGATTAACTCATAGAAACGTTTTCAGATGAAGACAAGGTGGTCACATCAGCAGCATCATTCTTGTTTCAATAATTTCATCACATGACATAACTACCACTGGTCTGGGAAGTGGTTGGCGAGTCACTTCAGAGGTCCTTCCCAAGCGTTGGTCCTTAGGTTCCATGTAGATTAGGACTATCCCTGAGATGAGGGGCATGATTGTTGTTGGTATGTTCATAGAGATGAATTGGGATCATCCCTGAGCCCAAGTCGGTTTCCCCACGAAGCCTGATTCCAGACTCCCACAGGCGTCAGTCTCTTGTGGCACCCTACCCCACGTCAGTGT
>NW_022591015.1:0-8683 GCF_004348235.1 Phoca vitulina
AGCAACCTCTTCGACCTCAGCCGCAGCAACTTCTTCCTAGAAACATCGCCAAAGGCAAGGGAAGCAAGGGCAGAAATGAACTATTGGGACCTCATCAAGATAAAAAGCTTTTGCACAGCAAAAGAAACAGTCAGCAAAACCAAAAGACAACTGACAGAATGCGAGAAGATATTTCCAAATGACATATCAGATAAAGGGCTAGTATCCAAAATCTATAAAGAACTTCTTAAGCTCAACACCCAAAGAACAAATGATCCAATCAAGAAATGGGCAGAAGACATGAACAGACATTTTTCCAAAGAAGACATCCAAATGGCCAACAGACACATGAAAAAGTGCTCAACATCACTCGGCATCAGGGAAATCCAAATCCAAACCTCAATGAGATCTCACCTCACACCAGTCAGAATGACTAAAATTAACAAGTCAGGAAACGACAGATGTTGGTGGGCATGCGGAGAAAGGGGAACCCTCCTACACTGTTGGTGGGAATGCAAGCTGGTGCAGCCACTCTGGAAAATAGTATGGAGGTTCTTCAAAAAGTTGAAAATAGAGCTACGTTACGATCCAGTAATTGCACTACTGGGTATTTACACCAAAGATACAAACGTAGGGATCTGAAGGGGTACGTGCACCCTGATGTTTATAGCAGCAATGTCCACAATAGCCGAACTGTGGAAAGAGCCAAGATGTCCATCGACAGATGAATGGATAAAGAAGAAGTGGTATATATATTCAGTGGAATATTATGCAGCCATCAAAAAGACTGAAATCTTGCCATTTGCAACGACGTGATGGAACTGGAGGGTGTTATGCTGAGCAAAATAAGTCAATCAGAGAAAGACATGTATCATATGACCTCACTGATATGAGGAATTCTTAATCTCAGGAAACAAACTGAGGGTTGCTGGAGTGGTGGGGGATGGGAGGGATGGGGTGGCTGGGTGAAAGACATTGGGGAGGGTATGTGCTATGGTGAGCGCTGTGAATTGTGCAAGACTGTTGAATCACAGATCTGTACCTCTGAAGCAAATAATACATTATATGTTAAAAAAAAAAAAAGAAGAAGAAGACGATAGCAGGGGGGGAAGAATGAAGGGCGGGAAATCGGAGGGGGAGATGAACCATGAGAGACTATGGACTCTGAAAAACAAACTGAAGATTCTAGAGGGGAGGGGGGTGGGAGGATGGGTTAGCCTGGTGATGGGTATTAAAGTGGGCACGTTGTGCATGGAGCACTGGGTGTTATACGCAAACAGTGAATCATGGAACACTACATCAAAAACTAATGATGTAATGTATGGGGATTAACATAACATAAAAAAAAATTCAAGGTGGGCACTTGGGTGACTCAGTTGATTAAACGTTTGCCTTTGGCTCATGTCATGATCCCAGGGTCCTGGGATGGAGCCCAGGCTTGGACTCCCAGCTCAGCAGGGAGTCTGCTTCTCCCTTTCCCTCTGTCTGCCACTCCCCCTGCGTGTGCTCTCTCTCTTTTTCTCACTCTCATAAAAAATTAATAAATAAAATCATTAAAAAAAAAAAAGCTTCCAGGCACTTGAGTGGCTCAGTTGGTTAAGCATCTGCCTTCGGCTCAGGTCATAATCCTGGAGGCCACGGATCAAGTTCTGCATCGGGTTCCCTGCTCAGTGGGGAGTCTGCTTCTCCCTCTGCCCCTCACCTGGCTTGTGTTCTCTCTCTCTATCAAATAAGTAAGTATGTAAATAAATAAATCTAAAAAAATAAAAATCTTCAAGGCATGAAAAATGGCTTGAATCAATAACCTGGGCAATAAGATATATTATTGTATTAGGGTGGCTATACCTAGTCCCTTGTACATCCATTCTTTATGTTTTGGTCGTATAGACTGACAGCATCCTCAGTGGCTACTATCTGCCCTGGGGCCTGGAATGCTGGGCCCCCATAGCCATGCCCACTGCATTCTGTGTGTTAGTCCTCTCTGACCGCTGCTCTTTGCCATAATTTTATCCACCCTCTTTTAATTAAGACGTTTTTCTGTCCTCTAATTTTTAGGGATCATATGATTCTTGTTGCTATCAGAGAGAACAATTCAGTAATGGATTCCTACTATGAGCCCTGGCCAACCAAGAACTACATGAGTGAGCAATGAGGTCAATGGGGACAGAGGAGCTGAGGATGTTGTATGTACTATGAGCACACCTGTGAAAGGCTCAACATCCTCAAAACTAAAAACCCATCAGGGAACAAGGATACCTGTCAACGTATTCACTCTCATGATTCCAGAAGTGCCTGAGAAAATATTTTGCAGTGCAAGGCAACATTTGCTGTGGACTGAGACCAGATAGGGCATGCAGAGACAGGATTGTCACAGACAGTTGCTGATTCCCAAAATATCTCAGAAGGTGAACACTCTCAAAGCAGGGTGAGGAGGTGAACAGTGAGTCAGCCAAGGGGAGGAACATGGGTCCCAGCTCAGATCAGCCATGAGGTTTGGTCTCACTCCCCCTGCTGTCACACTGTGGGGAGGGAACCCGCTCCCACCACCGTGGTTTGTTGAACAGTTGGAGTGATTACATCTTCTTCCTGGATATTCTGAACGTTCAGCTCCCAGACTAGGTCAGAGCTGGATGTGAGAAGCACTGATTATGGAGGGAAAGTCCTAGAAATGATACAGTGGAGGAGAGAGAGGAGAGAAGGGCAGGAGGGCTTCTGTCTGAACAGGAGGCATCTATCCCTGGGATATGTGGACTGGGGGTTCTTCTGTAATCCAAAGACTTTAGTTCTTTCTGTCAGGGACTTCTCTTCAGTTCTTCTCTGCAGATCACTTCCCTCTTATGCCATTCTCCATGATTTAGAAATGCAGAATCTCAGGCCCCTCTCCAGAGCAGAGGAATCCGAATCCAAATTTTACACGATTCCAGATGATTCATATGCACATTGAAGTGTGAGACTAACTGATCTAACACATGTAGGAAAGCCACACTTTGTTTTTGGTGACTCACTGCTTTTCACGTTTTAATCAATTCTGTTTTCCAATCAGCCTCTCCAGGACAGGAACTCTCTGTTTTACCATTTTGTGCATTTTATGTCCAGAGTACTGTACACAGGGTTTCCCACTGAAGGTGGTAGGCATCTCCCTCTTCTCTGACTAGATCAGATGCATTTTAATAAAAGCAAGATAATCTTCACAACTTCACAACTTCAGAGTCTTTAGCCCTGGTAATCAGTTGGAACCACCTAATGGCTACCTGTATTTTTAATGCAAGTTTTAAGGTACTATTAAGCAGTAATTGTATATTTATAGACTTTTAAGCTCAGGATAAATTACTTGTAGTACCCTTCCATGACACTAGCCGTGCTCAAAACATGAGCAAAAATATGAAATATCAGCAAAACTATGATAACAATTGTGTAACAATTAAAAACCCATTGGGAAGAAAGTGTTTAAATTCAGAAAGATATTGACTGTTTGATATATTAGGTTCCTAGGGCTGCCGTAACAAAGTAGCACAAATGGGGTGCTTCAATTAAAAGTTACTGTCTCACAGTTCTGGAGGCCAAAAGCTCCAGATCCATAGGGTGGGGCCATGTTCCCTCTGAAGCCTGTAGGGGAATCTTTCCCTGCCTCCCCTGACTTCTAGTGGTTTGAGGGCAATTTTTGGCATTTCCTGGGTGCATCTGCAAACTGCAGACTCTGCCTCCAGCTTCCCACGGTGTGCTCCTTGTCTCCACGTGGCTGTCCTATTATAAGCGCACCCCTCATACTGGACTAGGAGGCCACCTTCCGCCAGAATAGCCTCATCTTAACTAATTGCATCTATGACAACCCTATTTTCAGATCAGGTCACATTCTTAGGTCTTGAGGGCTACAACTGCAACATATGTTCTTTGGGAGGATGCAATTTATCCCAGAATATTAGGGAAAAAGAATCCTTCCAAAATGTTTATAATTTTTAATATTTAAAAGAAGTATAGATTTGCATTGCATTAAAATGCAACCTAATTTAAAATAAACTTTATGTTAATTATTTTAAAATTTTTGGGAGGTTTATTTATTTATTTAAATAATCTCTGCACCTAACGTGGGGCTTAAACTCAGACCTTAAAATCAAGCATCCCACCCTCTTCCGACTGAGCCAGCCAGGCGCACCATGAAACTTTAGAAATATACTAAATGAGGGTTTCCTCTGTTCTTGGCTGTCAAGGAATATTGGAATTGTTCCTTTTTTCTGGAGGAAATGTGTTTTAGCTCAGGTTTTAGTTCTGATCCAGGCACATACAAATCCTTGCCTAATACAAAAGAACTGAAATCTGTTTTTTGTGGACCAGTTCCTCTCAAGACATTCATATATTTACTGCACTTTAGGATTCAAACAGGAATGGGAAGCAATTCAGACACTGAATCTCTGTGACTCTAAGGATGGTCAACATTTAGGCTGCCCTGAGAGCTCAGGTGTCTGGGCATGGAATGCCAGCATTTGTACCCACACACTGTGAAACAAAAGTTTATGTCTTCCTTCCTCATCTGGGTCTCTCACTGTGCTTACCATCACCATATTGTAGGAAGCAGTAGTACTCAGCCTCGTCCTCGGGCTGGGCCCCTGTGAGGGTCAGGACAGCCTTGCCCCCAAGGAGGGAGCCTGAGAATCGGGCAGGGGTCCAGGAATGTTTATTGTCTGCATTATATATCAGTGTCCTAGGGGATTGGCCAGGCTTCTGCTGGAACCAAGCTGGATAGTGTAACTTGCTGACCGCTCCATAGCTGGAGGCACATGTGAGAGAGACGGTCTCTCCTGGAGACACGGTGAGTGAGGGCTCCTGAGTCACCACAGCCTCAGAACTGGTCCCTGAAATGAAAACAGACCCATGTTAGGAAATGAAGAATAGGCAGAGGGATCCCTCCAAAAGCTGGCCTCTGAAATCTCCATGAACCTGGGCAGTGGGTGAGGAGAGGGAGGAGGAGGAGTGGAGTCCAGGTCATGGTGTGGACTTTCCAGAGGTCCCCTGGCCTTACAGCTGCTGCTGCTCTCTGGGATGTGTCCTTTATCTCCTCCTGAGCTCCAGGGGTAAAGGGTGTGTTTGGTGGGGTATTATGCAAATATGAGCCCACAGTGCCATTTAATTCTGGCTCCTAGGCCCATCTTGTAGCTCAAATACAAAAAGAAGGGCTGGGGAAGTTAAGAGCTCTGAGTTCGTCCCCTGGGAGGAAGCAGCTGCGGTCGCCTTTCACTCAGGCAGTGAGCAAGGATGCAAGGCTCAGTCAGGTGGAACCATTTCAGTTGGTTTCAGGCCTTGCCAGCTCTGAGCAGGTGCACAGCGCCCCCTGGTGACATCCTCAGGAGACTACTCATGCGGGTGGGAATTAGGCAGGCATGCAGCCCATTTGTGCTTTCAACAAATACATAATAAATAGGTGTTACCTACTCTTGAGTCTCTCCAGAGAGTTTTCTTTTTCAGTTTCATCTGTTGTATTTTAAGTTCTATAATTTCAGTTTGGTGTGTTTTGATGACTTGCATTTCAATTGCATATTTCTGTCTTTTCCATTTATTCCAAGACTGTTTGTAGCTGCTCCTCAGATGGATTTTCTGCTTGTTGCCTGGAAATATCTGTCCCATAATGTCAGCATGTGAGTGATCTCAGTGTTGGTGGCAGTCGATTCTCCTTTCTCACTCAAGGTTTGATTTTCCTGGTTCTTGACAAGACAAGTGATCATTTTTACTGGATCCTGGATATTTTTGGATATTTATCAAGTAATGCTCGGTACCCAATTACCTTCCTTCAATCATCAGGTGATCCTCTCCTTGAGGATCAGCAGGAAGTCAGGGGTTGTATGTCAGTTTCCCAGTGGCCCCAGGGAAAGTGGAGCACTCACTCCCACAGTTTTGCTGCTGACTCTTTGCTGGAGAAAGTGTGGCAAGAGAGTCACCTCCCAGTGCCCAACGTGGAGGTGGGTGGTGTTGTGGGATAAGCTCTGAGCTGGGCCCTGCTGACCCCAGAGAGGGATGCCTAGGCCTGAATGGAGGTGCAGAGTTTGCTCAGCAAACTCACTGGGCTCTGTGCCCTCACTGACACCAGGGAGGGGAGGGGTCAAATGCTGGGCCAGCTTCCCTGCCTTCCAGCCCCTTTTTCAGTGTGTTCGTGCCAGGTGGGAATCCAGGGTCTGCTCTTTACTGGCCCCACAGTCACCAGCAGGGGTATAGGAGTGCAGACCAGCTCTGCCTTATAGCACCCCATTCAGTCTTCCTGCTGAGGGATGGGCTCAGATGCGCTTCCCGGGACCTGCCAAAATTATGGGTGGGAAGAACTGGAATGCTAAAGTAGCCCACTGGCCCCGCCTTGCCCAGGCTTGTTGATGCTCCCGTGTGATGGAGGCTCAGCTTTCCACTGAGACCAATGACACTACACAAGGTGGGCAATGGGACACTGCCCTTTTCTGCTAGGAGGGGAGGGACACTTAGGTGTCTGCTCAGCACTGCTGTGAGCCTTGCATGAGGGCACAGTTTGGGGATTCATTAGTGTGTGCAGATGGGTGATGGGCAGGTTTGTCGAAATATTTTCTCTGCTCAGGCCAACTTATACCCAGATCCTCTGGCCATGGGGGTTGGCATTTTTGGAGTTTTGGTGGATTTAATTTTCTTTTTCCCATTCTGGCCCCCTGCGTGATTCTTGGTTGGAGGCTCCTGCAGCATCCTGTCTTACATGTTGGGGAGGTGATAGAAGAGAAGAAGCCCAGGGAACTCACTGCTGTGTTTTCCTCAACTGTTGAGGTCTGTAGGAAGTCTTCCTTCTTCCTTCTACCTTCTGGAGTCCCTATACTTGTTTGTATTTTGTCCAGAAACTTTTTGTTTTAAATGAGAGAACCTGGTTGATTGGGAGCACTTCCTCTTGGTCAGAACTGGGAATCCTGGTGGTGCCTGCTCTGAATGGTTTCCTCCAGTGGTAGGATGGTGGAGTTCCTGCTTAGCTCGTGCTGTGGAGGTGATTTATCATGATTCCTAAGCTATAGAAATAAAAGGCAATTTGAATATTATTTTTACATTGTTCTTTACAGAATAGTAAAAAGAAAATGTATTACATGACCAAGTGTTGGGTGTGAAAAGTTTTATAGGAAGTGCTGGGACCCAGTACAGCATAAATGTTGAGATTTGGTCTCTTAAACATGGAGGAGAAAACAAGATATATTTTTATTCTTTTTTTCCCCCGTGTGTTTGTGTGTTGAATTTTTTACTCTGTAATAATTTTACAGTGACAGAAAAAATACAAAGATAGTACAGAGATCCCTATATACCTTTCACCCAGATTATTCTAATGATAACATCATGCATGACTATGACATATTTATGAAAACAAGAACTGAATAATGGTCCAGTGATAATTTTTTTACTGTTATGTTAATCCCCATACATTACATCATTAGTTTTAGATGTAGTGTTCCATGATTCATTGTTTGTGCATAACACCCAGTGCTCCATGCAGTACGTGCCCTCCTCAATACCCATCACCAGGCTAACCCATCCTCCAACACCCCTCCCCTCTAGAACCCTCAGTTTGTTTTTCAGAGTCCATCGTCTCTCATGGTTCGTCTCCCCCTCCGATTTCCCCCCCTTCATTCTTCCCCTCCTGCTACCTTCTTCTTTTTTTTTTCTTAACATATATTGCATTATTTGTTTCAGAGGTACAGATCTGAGATTCAACAGTCTTGCACAATTCACAGCGCTTACCAGAGCACATACCCTCCCCAGTGTCTATCACCCAGTCACCCCATCCCTCCCACCCCACCCCCCCACTCCAGCAACCCTCAGTTTGTTTCCTGAGATTAAGAATTCCTCATATCAGTGAGGTCATATGATACATGTCTTTCTCTGTTTGACTTATTTCGCTCAGCATAATACCCTCCAGTTCCATCCACATCGTTGCAAATGGCAATATCTCATTCCTTTTGATGGCTGCATAATATTCCATTGTATATATATACCACTTCTTCTTCATCCATTCATCTGTCGATGGACATCTTGGCTCTTTCCACAGTTTGGCTATTGTGGACATTGCTGCTATAAACATCGGGGTGCACGTACCCCTTCGGATCCCTACTTTTGTATCTTTGGGGTAAATACCCAGTAGTGCAATTACTGGATCCTATGGTAGCTCTATTTTCAACTTTTTGAGGAACCTCCATACTGTTTTCCAGAGTGGCTGCACCAGCTTGCATTCCCACCAACAGTGTAGGAGGGTTCCCCTTTCTCCGCATCCCCGCCAACATCTGTCCTTTCCTGACTTGTTAATTTTAGCCATTCTGACTGGTGTGAGGTGGTATCTCATTGAGGTTTTGATTTGGATTTCCCTGATGCCGAGCGATATAGAGCACTTTTTCATGCGTCTGTTGGCCATTTGGATGTCTTCTTTGGAAAAATGTCTGTTCATGTCTTCTGCCCATTTCTTGATTGGATTCTTTGTTCTTTGGGTGTTGAGTTTGATGAGTTCTTTATAGATTTTGGATACTAGCCCTTTATCTGATATGTCATTTGCCAATATCTTCTCCCATTCTGTCGGTTGTCTTTTCGTTTTGTTGACTGTTTCTTTTGCTTTGCAAAAGCTTTTTATCTTGATGAAGTCCCAATAGTTCATTTTTGCCCTTGCTTCCCTTGCCTTTGGTGATGTTTCTAGGAAGAAGTTGCTGCGGCTGAGGTCGAAGAGGTTGCT
>NW_022591016.1:0-8672 GCF_004348235.1 Phoca vitulina
GCAATTGCACTACTGGGTATTTACCCCAAAGATACAAATGTAGTGATCCAAAGGGGTACGTGCACCCCAATGTTTATAGCAGCAATGTCCACAATAGCCAAACTATGGAAAGAGCCATGATGTCCATCTACAGATGAATGGATAAAGAAGATGTAGTAGATATATACAACGGAATATTATGCAGCCATCAAAAAAAAAACCACGAAATCTTGCCATTTGCAATGACGTGGATGGAACTAGAGGGTATTATGCTAAGCGATATAAGTCAATCAGAGAAAGACATGTATCATATGATCTTACTAATATGAGGAATTCTTAGTCTCAGGAAACAAACTGAGGGTTCCTGGAGTGGTGGGGGGTGGGAGGGATAGGGTGGCTGGGTGATAGACATTGGGGAGGGTATGTGTTATGGTGAGTGCTGTGAATTGTGTAAGACTGATGAATCACAGACCTGTACCTCTGAAACAAATAATATATTATATGTTTAAAAAAAAAAAGAAGATACTAGGAAGGGAAAAATGAAGCAGGGGAATTGGAGTGGGAGACGAACCATGAGAGACTATCGACTCTGAGAAACAAACTGAGGGTTCTAGAGGGGAGGGGGTGGGGGGATGGGTTAGCCTGATGATGGATATTAAAGAGGGCACATATTGAATGGAGCACTGGGTGTTATACGCAAACAATGAATCATGGAACCCTACATCAAAAACTAATGATGGAATGTATGGTGATTAACATAACATAATAAAATAAAATTAAAAAAAAAAAAGACTACAACATTAACTCCTGCCTGAGTTTCCAACCTGCTGGCCTACCCTACAAATTTCAGGCTTGCCAGCCCCAATAATTGCATGAGCCAATTCCATAAAAAATACGTATATGCCTATATATCTTTATTTATATATGTTTATATATTATATATATCATACACACACATATCTATCTCCCATTGGTTCTGTTTCTCTTTGAACCTTGACTGATACCTCTGCAAAATTCCTTCACTTGGCCTACTTGAATACTTGATGGCCAACTCACAGATGGGTCTATCTCAGAGTTTCAAACTCTGCAATTTAAATCTCCCTACATTCAACTAAATCACAAGATATGAAAACCAAAGATCATGTTTTTCATATTCCATGTATGAAGTCATGTGGCATTTGTGATAAGAACCGTACTTTCTAGCTTTAGAAATATACTTTGTTGGAATTTTTGGTTATGAGAAAAGAGAAAAAACAAAATACGTGAGGAGTAAACCAGTTTGGTTATCAATAAATTAATTGGCCTGACAGCTTTAGAAAAGATTAGTAATTAATTTCTCCTTTGGATAAAAAAAGAAAAAACTTAGTTCAACACAGAGATGGAAAGAAGTCAAGAACTAAATTCCATTTTTGTCTACTGTCTTAATAACTTTTCTGGCTTGTTTCTTTTTTTTGTTTGTTTTTTTGTTTGTTTGTTTTTTTAAGATTTTATTTAGTCATTTGACAGAGAGAGACACAGTGAAAGAGGGAACACAAGCAGGGGGAGAGGCAGAGGGAGAAGCAGGCAGAGGGAGAAGCAGGCTTCCTGCCGAGCAGGGAGCCCGATGCGGGGCTCAACCCCAGAACCCTTGGATCATGACCTGAGTCGAAGGCAGACACCCAATGACTGAGCCACCCAGGCGCCCCTTGTTTTGTTTTTTAAACAAAGAGAAGTTGTAGGAGTAAGGAGGCAGTGAGAAGTATCTTCTTGTTGGCACATTTCATCTAATTTCTGGTGTTGAGAACCAGTAGAATAAGAGGGTCAAGTTAGCATTTATAGCAGGCAGGAGAACCCATTTGTAGTGTCCAAGTATCTAGTGATTTGAAGGGGACATTCTTTTTTTCCCATGACAATTGTTTATTATAAAGGTGAACCCTGATCCTCACGATGGGTTTATCGGTAGAATTTTTGGTAGCGAGCACAGCATCAAGACAGCCAAACTTTTTGGATTCGTAGTATGGGGGATTAGCTACCAGCAGGGTCCAGTCATACTGGATAAGATGTCTTTGCTCTCTGAAGGTGACATTCTTGAATCAAATTTCCCTCCAGAGATGATCTGGATTAGTTCAGTGATCATCAACATTTTTGCAGATGCAACAAAGTCTCTTTTTATAACAATTCCACATCCTGAGATGTTACATCATATTTATGCTGAGAGAGCATCCCCAACATGTGCTCTTGACTCAAGAAAAAATTTAGCAGAACTAATGATCCCCCCAAAATGGTGCTGTGGCTCATGCTAACCCCACAGTGCCTGGAAAGAGCTCAGAAGATTCATTTCTTTGTTCATTTGTCAAACAAATATTTTAGAGACTTTTTTTTTCTCTTCATTTTCAGGACAGAGGAAGGAAGAAAAGCACAGGAACTGTTTTAAAGGATCGAAAGTTTTGGGCACCTCGGTGGCTCAGTTGGTTAGGTGACTGCCTTCAGCTCAGGTCATGATCCTGGGGTCCTGGGATTGAGTCCCACATTGGGCTCCCCCTGCTCTGCAGGGAGCCTGCTTCTCCCTCTGCCTCTGCCTGTCACTCCCCCCTGCTTGTGTGCGCTCTCTCTGTCAAATAAATAAATAAAATCTTTAATAAATAAAAAAAATAAAAGATCTAAACTTTGAGTAGAGACATGTCAGTTTTAAATTAAACAATTGACTAAAAAAACTTCAAGTTAAGAGTCTAGTATTGTATGACTTAGACTTTTTAGCTTCCTAACAGCTCGTTGCACTTCGAATGTGCATTAAAATAATTATGGAATTCATTACCTGAAATGTAGCCCAATTATCAACTGAACTGCATTGGAAAATCACAAAGTAAGCTCAAGAATACCATAATAATAGTATAACAATGGAGAACTGAAAATTTGGGGGTAGGATTTAAACACATTAATAACTCTGTCTCAAAAAACACCATAAAAATTCAGTTTTTTTGCCTTATGTTTTCAAGTGAAATTTGATTTGACCTTTTTCTTAAAGATCAAAATTTGCCAAGCAACTAAGTTTGTAGGTCCCCTGCTAGTCTTTATGATAAATTTTAGTGGTATATGACTATAAGAGCCAGAATCTACACAAACACCAGGAATTTGTCTGGTTTCTATTGTGGAAAGTTCCATTTCTGAGTCTCATCTTAACCTTACCACCAGTCTACCACAATTTTAATGTTATAACATTCTGGAAAGGCACAAGGAGCTAGCAAAATAAGGTGTCAAGCACTTTCTTAGCACTCAAACATTTTGTTAAGTTGAACGAGTAAGTAAGAATTAATGAAATTTGGATGGTGTTGGGAATTCTAAAATGTTTTTGATAGGGGCACTAGATCATTACCTTAACCTGAAATTCAGTTACCATGAAGGCTATGGCGCTACATGTAAATCAAGACTCCATGCATGGGATCTGAATCTACTCCAAACAAAGACATAATGTTGCCACAGTTTTCCCATTTGTGGAAAGTAAATAATATGTGGGAGATAAAAGAAATAATGAAACAGACTTGGTTATATTGTAAATATCAAAAATATTCTCATTTCATAGAATAACATGTATTAAGTCCCTAAGAATAGCATCTTGACATATTGACGATAGCATACTGGCATATGATAGACACTTGAATGTTTGCTAAAAAACATTAAACAAGCATGTGGTTGTTTTTATGTAATGGAGAAAACTTTTTCAGATTCTTGCATTATTCAGCAGTTGTTGGTGCATGTAGCACAAAAATTGGTATTTCAGTTCAGTTCCAGTTGAAGTAACTGTCCAGCATTGGAGGTCCAGTCATACACTGGTTTTGCATTAGCTATGCATTAATGGGAGATTGTTTAGCAACAGTGTCAACTCTGGACCTTCAAATAATTTATATAGAGTCACTCTATTCATTGTTGAATTGAAAATGCTACAGATGAATTTGCAGCAGAGAGACCCTCCCTCTCTTTTTATGACAGAAAGGAGGGAATTGCTGGGGCAGGATTTGCAACTTAGTAGCAGCTAAAGCCTTGCCAAGAGCCTGTCCCAGGAGTAGCTGCTGTGAGGACTAGTCATCACTCCCACTTGGGAAGTGGTGGGAGTGGTAGCTAAGAATCTCTCAGCTTGGCCCACATCCCAGGAGGAGGGAGGATACTGGAAGCTGAAGGAGTGTGATGGGTGAGAAATGAGAAATGAGAAAAACTGGCATGTAGCTGTGCTGTCAGCTCCCGAAAGGCTGGGCTCTTCTCAAGTGTCACCAAGGAGAACTGGAGACAAGGTCTATAAACAACCACAGTTATAATAAGAGGCTAAGAAACAAGACTCAGTCAAAAGGTTTAAGGAACTGGGATGAGTTATTTTAAAGAAGGGAAGCTAAGAAAGATGTATTGGGGGCTACTCATGACTCAGTAGGAAAAAATAATTCTACAGTTGACTGAGTGCTTTTGCAACAAAGCCAGGCATTTTCACATACTTGACTGCCATTTTAACAGTAACCCTATGAAGAATCATCTTATGGATGAGGAAAATGAGGCTCTCAAAAGTTAAGCAACTTACTCACATCACACAGCTAATATGGATAGAGCTGGGATTTTCTGCCAAGTCAGCCTGACTGCCACAGTCTTTCCCTACAGGGCAGTGACTGCTCTAGAAAGTTTCCTACTCATAGATGGATCTGCTTACAAGCCCAGAGATGAGGCTCTAACAGGGTAGGAGAGTAGTCCGTATACATATCCTATGCCCGCCTCTAGATGCCTTCTGTCTGCTAATGGCAACACAAATTACACCTGTCTCCCACACTCCCTACCCAACATGGTTGCACACTTGTTGCCAGACTAGAAGGACATTCAATTCAAATCTAAGTGACTCCAAAACTTAATGATGGTCTTACACACACACACACACACACACCTCCCTCAAAGCTTTTGGATTGAGGTCATATACTTCAATAAAACAGCCAGTGCTCTCTAATAAAGAAGCAAAGGACTCTGACTTGGCCAGTGTTAGAGTTAGATAAGAAAATAAAATAAGTCACTACAAAGGTGCTTCAGGCAGAGAATAATAATAATAACTCCATAACAGTCCCCCTCACCACATCCTGGGGCCAGGGCTAGCACCATTAGAGTATGATGTTAGCTTGTATCTAAAACTAGAGAAAGGCAGAGAGGAACTTGGGGTCGCCTGGTCCAGTTCTTTTTTAAGATTTTATTTATTTATTTGACAGAGAGAGAGAGAACAAGCAGGGGGAGAGCAGCAGAGGCAGAGGGGGCTCCGAGGCGGGGCTCGATCCCAGGACTCTAGGATCATGACCTGAGCCGAAGGCAGATGCTTTACTGACTGAGCCACCCAGGCGCCCCTCACCTGGTCCCGTTTTTACATCAGTCATGAGGAATCTCCCACCAAATAATCTTGGTTTAGACAAAAATAGGATTAGTGTCCGTATTTCCCAACTACTCCAAGATACTCCCACCAGGCTCCCATACAGTATTAGTCCTTCCCAGGTCCCAGAAGATGTCATTTATTTATTCTTATTCATTCCCATTAATTCAATTTCTTCAGGCCAAGTACATAGGTTCTATTCTCTGTCATCCTACCTTTCTACTCCACCTCCCAAGTCTAGTTCCACGTACTCTATGCTCCAGCCCCACCACACACCCTGCTGTTTTCTGAACACTCCATGCATGATCACACCTGTGGACTTCTGCTCATGCACTTTCTTGGGCTTGGAATTCCCCTACTGCTTAAAATGGCAAACTCCTCTTCATCCTTCAAAGCCCAGCTCAAAACAGTCATCTCTGTGAAAACTTCCAAACCTTGTGCTCATGGCAATTAATATGTAAATAGTGTGGCTTTTATGATAATGTTACAATTTCCTACTTCAAAACTAATACATATCTTTATTACACAGACGGATAAGAGCAACTGTACCACTTTCTCATCTCTGTGTTTTTTCCCTTTCTCTGTTGTTTGACATCAGGGTCACTTTCCTTTAGAAAGTACTTGTGAATCTGGAGCTCTGAGAGGGGTCTTGTGGGAGTCTGGAGAATGGGAAGCAGGAAGCTGATGTCTTGGGATTCGCTCTGGGTTTAAGGCAGACAAAAGTAATGAGGACCTTGGGTTTCTATTTAGACCATATTCCCCACGTTACCAGTCTTGGAAAAGCAGCAGCAGTTGAGTGCAGAAACCCTTCCCATAAATGTATCCTTTCTTCGTTTGAACAGTCTTGAGGAGAGTGAAAAAAACCTCAACCTCTGCCACAGTCACATTTAATTAATATTTGCTACATTTACTTGAACTGAAGAAAACTTTCTGACATATATAAATTTAAGTTCTTCATCCAGATCTGGTCTTAAATATAACTTGCTTATACAAACCCCCAAAACTCCTTTACCGCTGGCCCCAACAGGTTCTTGGGGCAAAGTCCCTGAAGGGTCCCTGTTATATGAAAAGGATTAGACTATTACTAACCATTATCCCCATGGCCCTGATTCATTTCTTTAACTGACTAGTTAGTTAGCCAGCAGCTGGGGAATGATGAAAAGGAAATTAAGATGCTTGGGGAATAGATTTGAAAATGCCTGAAAGTTCAGGCATTGTCTGGGAAAGAAGACATCATAGAAAAATGTTTTGAGAAACTCTAATGGGGAAATTCTGCAGTGTACATAAGTGGGAGAAAGGTATTAGGAGTCTGGAGGTGACTAGGAAGGAGGTGAGACTAGAAAAAATAAAAATTGAACATTGAGAAACACCTAGATCAGCTTTGCTTGACTTCTCAGATTTTCCCTAGCCGTGACCTAGCTTACCATATGTCTATGCCCTTAAGCTTCTAACCACCAGTCAGAGAAGTGGACACATGACTTGTAAAAGCCTGAATGAGCCCACTCTCATCTAAGGACCCATTATGTTCTCCCTCCCCAAGTGATCAGGGATCATGGCACCACGGGGAATTAGGACTCCCCACAACCTAAGCTCCCAGCTGGTCTAGTCCTTCTAGAAGAAGACGAGAAAGTCAAATCTCAAAGAACTTACAGAAATTACTCAAGGTCACACTGAAGCCCTAAATCTCCTATTAGGCTTTTTATACACAATGCTGTCTTGATATCTTTACAAAACAAACAAAACTAAGAGGTTTATATAAAAAAATATTTTTCTATTAAAGCACTACATTTTTAAGGGCAATATCTTTCCTCTCAACTCTTAAACATATCTTTATAGGTTATAGCCTCCCTTTTGCCCCAAACAAACCATCTCATCCTTAAACCCCTAAGGATGGTGTTTTGCTGATTGTACCTACTGGGTCCACAATGTTTTAGTGTATTCACATGCAGCATAATTTGGTGACCTGAGTTCAAATCCTGACTAAACTCTATAGTAGCTACAACCTCTCTGAGTCTCAGTTTCCTCTTTTGTAAAATGAGAGTAATCATATTTACCTCACGGAGTTTTTGTGGAGATTAAATCTAAAGTGCACAGAAAGCTTTTAGTACAGTGTCAGGCATTAATTCTCATTAATGCTAATATTATTTACATGCTCTTTCTTTTACTTATATTACTTAGCTTCCACATAATATTGCTTTTATATTAGGTACCTAGTTTCCACCCCTTCTTGGCATGTCTTGCCTGGCTTGTTTTGGATCTGTCATTCATTTACAAGGACCTATTATGTGCCTGGTACTGCTCCTAGTAATGGGGATATGAAAAATAAAGCAGACACAGCTCTTTGCTTTAGAATATTCTTTCAGGTGACTGCTCACTGATGGAGGCTCTCTGATCACTCTACTCTGACAACATTCTGCTTTTAACATGACAGGTGTGAAATCTACTTCATGTCCACATTTCAGCACAAAAAAAGGTATTCTGGATGCTATTATTTGGGGTATTGATTAGCACTGCTTTACCAAAATCAAAATGACAATAACTTAAGCAAAACAGAAGGTTTTTTTCCGCTCTCATGTGGAAGTCTAAGCTGTTAGATGGTTGGGGCAGGGGTGGGGGAGGGGGGATGAGGTCATAAGTCTGCTACTTGCATTGCCTAGGGATCAAGGTTGCCTCTAACTTATTGCTTCCATACTCCCCTAGCTGTAGTCTTCATATATTGGTGAAAGCTGGCTCTTACAACCACATCCACTCCCAGAGAAAGTGAAGGACAAGCATGACTTTAAGGGCATGACTTGGGAATTGCACATTCCATCCCATGAACCAGAACTCAATCTTATGGCCACACTTAGCTGCAGGGGAGGTTGGGAAATGTAGTCTCTCACTGGGAAACCACATGCCAGCTAAACCTTAAAGGGAAAGTAGATATTGAAGGTCAACTCTTGGTACCTGCTGCAGAGAGGTGGCTCTCCTGTGAAGGATACTAGCCAACCAGTTAGAACATCAGAGATACAAGAGCCTCACTAAACCATGGATAAGAATGACTCCACTGTCAATGGAAGGAAAACTTCCAAACCCATTTTATGAGGCCATCATTACCTTGATCCCAAAATCAGACAAAGACCCCATCAAAAAGGAGAATTACAGACCAATATCCCTGATGAACATGGATGCAAAAATTCTCACCAAAATACTAGCCAATAGGATCCAACAGTACATTAAAAGGGTTATTCACCATGACCAAGGGGGATTTATTCCTGGGCTGCATGGTTGGTCCAACATCCACAAATCAATCAATGTGATACAATACATTAATAAAAGAAAGAACAAG
>NW_022591017.1:0-8667 GCF_004348235.1 Phoca vitulina
AAAAAAAAAAAAAAAAAGGAAGAAGATAGTAGGAAGGGAAAAATGAAGCAGGGGAAATCGGAAGGGGAGATGAACCATTTGAAACTATGGACTCTGAGAAACAAACTGAGGGTTCTAGAGGGTGGGGGTTGGGGGGATGGGTTAGCCTGGTGATGGGTATTAAAGAGGGCACATACTGAATGGAGCACTGGGTGTTATATGCAAACAATGAATCATGGAACACTACATCAAAAACTAATGATGTAATATATGGTGATTAACATAACATAATAAAATTAAAAAAATAAAAAATAATTTATTCAGAAAAATAAAGAATTCCTTACTACTTAAAGCTCCCAAACACCTGCTTTATTTTATCCTGTCTATTCCTCACAAATTTATTATCTCTGTCTACAATGTATCAAAACTGCCTGCCTTGGTCATTTCTTTGGGTCTCAATTTCATTATTGGGTCTCCATGTGCATGTCATAAAACTTTTTCCTTTTTTTCTCCTATTAATCTGTTTCATATCAATTTAATTAGTAACTATCGAGAAGAACCGTGGGAGAGAGGGAAGAAGGAAATTTCTCCTTCCTCAACATTAGCAACCTGGGATCATTTCCCTTCAATTTTAGCAACTGAAAGGTTTGAATTCATCTCCTTCAAAGACTGGTCCACTCTTCCCTCAGCCTTACTCCTTGGGCCGTGTTTTTCAACCTGGGATGTTTTTGGCCCTCAAAGGATATTTAGCAGTGTTTAGAGATATTTTTGGTTGTCCCACATGGTGGGCAGTCAACATGGGGAAGGCTTGATACCAGCATCTAGAAGGTAGAAGTAAGAGATGCTTCTAAACTATACAATGCACACAGGACAGCTCCCAGCAACAAACAATAATCTGACTCAAAACGTCAATATTGTCAAGGTTGGAAAATCTTGTCCTGGTGTGTAACTTTTTCGTGAACCAACCTGATACACTGATTTTTCAGTCTCCTTATCTCTGCTTGAGGACTGGAACCACCCTAGCTCTTAATCTGCCAAAAGCCCCGCTCTGCTCCTCAGTTTCTCCATCTGTCTTTGAGAATCTTGCATAGGAAATGCAACTCTTCTTTCTGGGTTTCAGCTTTCTTTTGGACTTGCATTGCATCATTCACTAATTTGTTATCTCATCAATGCCTTTATTTATTTATTTATTTTTATTTTGAGAGAGAGAGAGACAGCATCTGAACAGGGGGGAGGTACAAAGGGAGAGCAAGAACCCCAAGCTGATAGTGGAGCCCATCGTGGGGTTCGATCTCACAACTCCAAGATCATGACCTGAGCCAAAATCAAGTGTCGGACACCTAACCCACTGAGCCACCCAGGCGCCCCTCGCCAGTGCCTTTAATATGTTTCAAATATTTTGCTGGCTTTACAGGTAGTCCTTGGTGGAGAGAGGGTTGGTATTAGCTAGTGAGTGATTATCCATGTTCTTTTTGAATAGCCAAGTAAAGGTACTGGAATTCTCATCCTGCCTTTAAGAAATCTCTTCTGATACTGCTCAGACTGAGGGAGTCCTTAAAAGTTTTTTGTTGCTTAGTATCTCTTGCCCTTAACTGTTTCTCTAGGCTGCTCCATTATTCACATTGTGCTGATTTATACCTACTCCACATGGTATAGCTTTCAATCCATACTACTTTGCTAAATGTGAGGACATTTGCTCCCTGTGTTATCCAAAGCACCAAAAATAAATAAATAAATAAATAAATAAATAAATGTAACAAAAGTTTGTATTGAATGATGATACGATTATTGAAAAGGATAATAAAATATAGCAATAATTATAATCAACACTACATAGTGCTTCCATATGTCAGAGACTAAACACTTTACAGATAATTTATTGAATCCTCACAACAGCCCTATGACTTAGGGGTTGCTAATATCTTACTTCATATATAAGGAAACCAAGTTACAAAGAAAGTAAGTTCTTTGCTCAGGCCTTAAAATTTTAGATTGAGGCAATCTGACACTTTGGGAAAACACGACTTATTTTGGCATATAAAAATACGGAATGTTTCAACCTGAAGTGCAAGTTTCATTGCTGCTAAAATTAATCACATAGGGCCCCCTACTGGCAGAACATCTCCTCCTCCTCCAGCTTTCACCAGCTTGCTAAAGCTTGCCTAGTCATCTTCAAATCAGACTTGGTAAAAAACCCATCTAGTCTTTCCCTAATTCCTGTAGGTGTTTGTCCAAAACGTCAGTGACAATTGTTTTGCTTCCAGAGGCAACAATAATAACATTGGAGATAATGTATTATCTTTCCTGCATTTTGTGGGTTAGAAGCAAGTCATGGGTCCCACCCACACTTAAGGAGAGGGGATCATACAAGGGCACGAGGACCAGAACAGAAAGAGGTTGTGGGGCCGTCATACATTTTTTCCACCACACCCAGCTTCAGAAGTGCATACTCTCTCTAATTCCTTAGCATCTGGAGTTCTATGGCTTAAGTCACTTGACATATTATAAAATGTGTGAACATTTACCTTTTGTGTTCATTTCCTCCTAATCCTTTTTGTTCCATTAAATTTATTTTTCAATGAATATTGTTTTGATGGAATTTTTGAAGAAAGCACAAACAAATATAGCTATTCAATATTACAAGGGCACCTGAAAATTCCCTACTGAATTTTTAAGTAATCTTTGTTCAACAAAAAAAATCCATTACTCTTTATATATATAATATATATTATAAAAAATACATATAATGCATACATATAGAAATACATATAATGTATAATGATATATTATACATATAATGCATATACATATAATATAAATATGTAATACATATAATACAGAATACATATAATGTGTTATACATATAATATAAATATAAATACATATAAAATACATATAATGCATAATAATATAATATATAATAAAAATACATATAATATGTGCATGTAAAAATACATATAATACATACATATAAAAATATATTACATATGTAATATAATATATAAAAATAAATATATAAAAAGAGTAATATTTCTATGTTATTCCTAAGATGTAATGGAATTTATATATATATATACATATATATATATATATGTCCTGCCTAGACTCCTAGCACACACAAAGTGAGATAATAAATGAAATTATTTTAAACCACTAAATGTATGGTAATTTGTTGGTCAGAAATAGAAAACTAATACAATAGAGAGAAAGCATGGGGAAAAACTGTAGTATTAGTTGAAAATATATATAAAGAACATTTTAATCTCTTGAGATCCTTTCCACCTTGAACAACCAAACTGCAACTTGACATCTCTGTAAAAAATTGGAAGTTTACTGGCTGGCATGACTAAACAAAAAAAAAAAAATCTGAATTCAGGTTGGGAGTCTTTAGGAAAGGCTAAAGGAGGAAGCATTTTATTAAAAAGAGAGAAATTAATTGGAATTATGATTAATGAAATCAGAGACTCTTTGACTATATTTTAATTAGCTTCAAAATCCTTAAGAGCCTGGCTTCAGGCAGCCTGGCTGAAAACCAGAGAATTGTTCTTTTTTGTTTTTCATTGAGGTATAATTGACATGTAACATTATATTATTTTTAGGTTTACATAATGATTTGATATATGTATATATTGTCAAATCATCACAATGTCTAGTTGATATTCCTTACCACACACAGTAACCTTTCTTCTTGTAATGAAAACTTTTAAGATCTATCTTAGCAACATTCAAATATACAATACAGGATTATTAACTATAGTCACTAAGTAGTAAATTACATTGTTAAGACTTATTTTATAACTGGAAGTTTGTACCTTTTGATCACCTTCACCTATTATTTCCACCCTGAACCCCCACCTTGGGCAACCACCAGTCTATCCTCTGTATCCATGAGTTCTTTTTGTTGTAGTTGTTGTTGTTTTTAAGAGTCCAGAATTTCAGAATTCAAGGAAGAAAATAAAGATTCTTAAAGTTTCCAAATAGAAAAGTTAGGCCACAGACACAGAATCAGAAATTGGAATCATAATGTATTTTTTAATAACAATACATCATCTGACAGAAAGTTCCACTAAAATTCATGATTACTAATCTTAACTTTATATCCAAACTATATTTCAAGTTCATAAGTATAATAAAAATCCATTTCAGACAAATTACTGAAAACTGTAATCACTCTCTCCCTCATATATATATATCTCATACTGGACAAAAATCTCTTAACCCTAATGTGAACAAATTTCTGTGCTGATACGTAAATGTCTCTGAGTTACTTTTGGCATCACTTACCAGTTAGAGAATATTGGTCCCTCCACTTTTGATTAAACCTAATTTCCTTTTCTGCAGTTGAAATTAATGATTTTGTGACACTATGATTTCTCTTAAGCTAAAATTTTACTCTTTATTTCAGAACATATTTCCTCTTTTTGCAACGAACACTCCTTATCTCACAACTTCTCTTTTCTCAGACTTCCCCCTAAGTGTGGTTAATTACCTAACACACTATTTTTCTGTTCTTTGTTTTTTACATTGTAGCACTATTGACATTTAATCTTTTATTGTGATGTTGTATCTTATTTTTCTGCTTTGTACTTTAATGGCATTGGTGGAGAAAGGGAACTTTACAAATTCTTAAGAATGTGTACAATTTTTTATTAAATAACTATTTTTCCTTAAGCATTACTATATTCAGTCTTTTTTCTAAACACAAAAATGCCTCCTTGAAAACACCAGATAATGGAACAGGCAAAATGAAATAAAACCCCAGGGCTTGAGAAGGGGCTTTAAAAAACTACTAGAGTAAATGTCACAGAAAGTCAGTTGTAAGGACTTGGGGCAGGCAGCTCCAAAATTTGCCACAATGGCATATTGATTACTTCGAATTAAAGCTATTGAAGAAACAGCCAGTGCAACAAGGACACGCTGACACTCTTTTGCCTCATTGAAAACAGGAAATAAATTTTTCATGTGAAGGGTACCTTCCCTGTATCAGGAGGTTAAGAGACATCCTTATCACCACCTAGGGGATTTAGAGCTAGGAAAACTGTGTAAACAAACCTTGTTACTTTTTATTAATTTGCTTAGTCCAAATTCTGTTTAGAATTCCTTATTAATTGAAGCTCCCAAACATAACACTCTTTGTCCTGTCAATTCTTCACAAATTTATTGTCTCTTTGTCTAAAATGTATCAAAACTTCCTGCTTTGGTCATTTCTTTGGGTCTCAATTTCACTATTGAGCTTCTGTGTGCATGTAATTACACTTTGGGGTTTAGGGGTGCCTGGGTGGCTCAGTCGGTTAAACATTTGCCTTCAGGTCTGGTCATGATCCCATGGTCCTGGGATCGAGCCCCACATCAGCCTCCCTGCTTGGCCCGGAGTCTGCTTCTCCCTCTCCCTCTGCCCCTCTCTCGGCTCATGCTCTCTCTCTTTCTCGCAAATAAGTAAATAAAATCTTAAAAAAAAAAAACTTTGGGGTTTTATTCTCTTGTTAAACTGTCTCAAGTCAATTTAATTCTTAGACTAGCTGGAAGATGCTTAAAGGTAGAGGAAAATTTTTCCTTCCTCACAGTGGTAAGCAAGAGATAAACAACAATACTTGTATAGTTTATTAAAGGTTACAGTTTCCCATATCTTGCAGTAGTGCTTTAATATTATTGTATATCTGTTGTAAATTGGAACATTGCCATTAAAAAGATAAATTTGCCCAAAGTTGTCTAGGTACTACACTTTGAAGTCAGGATTCAAGCCCACGTGTTTTGCATTCCAAATTCAGTAGTCTTATAATGGTTATGATGGAAACTCAAAACCAAATAATATAGAAAAAAATGAAACCAAAACCATTAGCAATATAATATTCAGCTTTGGAAAATATTTGAATATAGAATATAATATGAATGACAATATGTTTAAAATGAACAGCTCCACTAGCCATGATGGATTAACAAGAATCGTTCTTAACTTCCCATTATAATCAACTAGAAAATTCAACAGATATATCAAAAAATTATTTCAGAAGTTATACAATGGACAGCTCAGGACTGTGACCCTTCAGAAAAGGGAAACAAGTAAGGTGGACACTAAAGCGACCCCAGATTTTACTGGGAATAATTTTCCACAAAGCAGGAACAGGAAGGAGCATCCAAAGGAAGCTAACAGCCTCACTGAAATTGAGACAAAGAAAAATTTTAGGAGTTTGGGACAGCTGAAGTTGTGGGCAGAATTTCAAAAAAGAAGCTCCCTTGATTCTGCTGAATACTACAATGCTTATACATAGAATAAAAATGCACAAAGCTGGGCAAATAACAACAAAGTAGTTACCTGCAGACCAATTCTCAGATCCCAAACAGGGTGGGGAGACATTCAAGCTCTTACTAGCCAAAATGGAGAGCCATTAGTATCCACCATCACTACAGAAGCATCAGACCTTAGCGGTAGGAATAAACTATCCCAGCAGTGAAGGCACAAGTTTCAAAATGGTTAACGTATCTGCAGGTAGCTTAACTGTTTGACATTCTTTAAATGAAGACAAGAAACCTAACTTTTTTTTTTTTTTAAGATTTATTTTGGAGAGAGAGAGTGAGCGAGCATGTGCATGCAAGTAGGGGGAAGGGCAGAGGGAGAGAGAAAATCTTCAAGCAGGCTCTTTGCTTAGTGTGGAGCCCATCCTGGGCTCTATCTCACGACCCATGAGATCATGCCCTGAGCTGAAACCCAGAGTTGGGCACTCAACCCACAGCCACCCAGGTGCCCCAAGAAACCTGACATTCTTTAAACAAAGACCAGAAAACCAGACAACCATAAACATAAAGTCACAACCCCACATCTAATCAGAGATTATCTAACATGCCAAGAAACAGGAAATGTGAACAATAACAACTATGTAAATAAAAACAGATCCTGAAATGACAAATGATGCAACTAGCATACAAAATTGTTCAAATAACTATTATAACCACATTCAAATATTTGGGCAATGTAAGCACATTCTTCTTTTTGTACTAACCACAAAAATCCTCCCTTTCAAAATTTAACTAACAACCCAAGTGTCCATCAACTGATGAATGTATAAACAAAACGTCATCTGTCTACACAAAGAATAGTATTTCATGCCATAAAAAGGAACGCCACAACCACAAATGGAAATGTACACATCATAAAGTGTATAGCCCTTCCATTATGAGAAATAGTTCCATGCAATTACTGTATTTATCTTCACCTCCAGGGCGTCAAAACTATGTATATGTCTCCAAGTCAGATTTGTGTATGACTTGTGGGCCATCGATGTACATTTAAATTGTAATTTAAGCACTTCTAGCGCCAAGAGAAAATAAATAGAATGACCTTGGTAAAAACTCATATCTAAAGAGCTGTTTAGAAACAAACTTTAGGGGTGCCTGGGTGGCTCAGTCGGTTAAGCGTCTGCCTTCAGCTCAGGTCATGGTCCCAGAGTACTGGGTTCCAGCCCCACATTGGGCTCCTGTTCAGTGGGGAGTCTGCTTCTCCCTCTCCCTCTGCCTGCCGCTCCCCCTGCTTGTGCTCTCTTCCTCTCTCCCTCTTTCTGTCAAATAAATAAATAAAATCTTAAAAAAATAAAAATAAAAAAATAGAAACAAACTTTAGTGGTTTCCAATCCATAGACTAAGTCTCTATATTGTATATAATAATGACTCCTTGCCCTGATGCTGGATGCAAATCTTTAATAATTCAACCTGGTGGTAATATTGGCAAGAATGATGGACTTAGTTTGTTCTCACCTTTTCTACTCAACACTGTACTGAGGGTTCTTGCTGGGGCAGTGAGGGAGAGAGAAGATGGGGGGGAGAGAAAGGAAGGAAGGAAGCAAGGGAGGGAGCAAGAAAGGGAGGGAAGAGAAGGAGGAAGGAAGGAAAAAAAGAAAAGAAAGGAAAACAGTACACTCAAGTAGGAAAAGAAGAAGAAAAATTATCTACTTGCAGTTGACATGATCTTATACAGAGAAAATGCTAAGGAATCCACAAAAACAATTAGAGCTAAAAAAACAAGTTCCGCAAGATTACAGGACACAAAATCAATATACAAAACTCAATTGTATTTCTATACCCTAGCAATGAATAATCCAGAAATAAAATTTTAAAACAGTTTTCATCTACAATAGCACCAAAAAGAATAAAATACTTAAGAATAAATTTAATAAAAGAAATGTAAGTTATACCAGTAGAATGGCTATAATCAAAAAGGTGAAAAGCAACAAGTGTCCTTGAGAATATGGAGGAAATTGAATACTCACACATTGATGATGAGAAAGTAGAATGGTACAGCCTTCTGTAGAAGACAGTTTAGCAATTTCTCAAAAGTTTGAAAATGGAATTACCAAATGACTCAACAATTGAGGTATATACCTAAAAGAACTGAACACACCAAAACTTCTGCATGAATGTTCACTGAAGCATCATTAATAAAAGCCAAAAATTGGTAACAACCCAAATGCCCATTAACTGATGAATGTATCCACAAAATGTGATACCCCACACAATGGAATAGTATTCTTCCATAAAAGGAAATGAAGTACTAATACATGCCACAACCTGAATGAACTTTGAGAACATTCAATGAAACAGCCAGAAACAAAAGGCCATATATGAAATGTCCAGAATAGGCATGTTATAAAAATTATATCAATATAAAAATGTTCCATAAAAATAATCCAACTGGCT
>NW_022591018.1:0-8656 GCF_004348235.1 Phoca vitulina
GCTCCCTCCCCTCTCGTCCTCACTCCTGGAACCCTGACTTTGTCTTTGGTGGCCATGTGTCCTTCAATAAATATGCTTTTCCTCATGTTGCAAGATCGCAGGGTTCTTGACTCACGGAGTGGAAGAATGAATCTCCTGGACGCAATACGGTGAAGTGAAGTGAAAGTTTATCAAGTGACGGTGAGAGCAGAAAGGAAAGGAAAAGCTCTCTAGAGTGAGAGGTGTCCCGAATGGGTTGCCACTGAGGGCTTTTAGGGTCGGTCTTTGATTGAAAACTTGACCAGGGAGCTTGTGGCCTTGAGATTCTTATGCCGTCTTAGTTTAACAAGGACAATTGATAGCATCCTTAATGACTTACTTCTTTGAGCTTTGGTTATTTACTGTAGCCGCCAAAGAAAAATATTCCCTCACATCTGGGGCCAGGTGGTCTGGTCTATTCCCTTATCTCTTGTTCACTCTGGCTTAGAAATTTTGCCTGCCAGGAATAATTTCAGAGTCTAGTCAGGGGCCCCCTACTTCTCCCTGCCTATACCTTAACCCTTTCCTTACTCACTCAGACTCCTTCATGTGAGGGATGGCCCTTCGAGACTACACACACACGCACACACACAAACACACAAACACAAACGCACACACACGTATTAATACACTTCTATTTTGGAAAAGTGTCATAATGAAACATGGAATTGTCATGGTTCCAAATTCTGTTCCAATTCTTCCAGTCTTTGAAAACGTTTTTGGAGTTTCAAATATCTGAATGTGTCACATGACTGTTAAAAAGTTCCATGGAAAGCCACATAAAGGTAACCATTAGAATATTTTCTTATACACCAGTCCTTAAAAAATCTTCGGTCATCATGTGAAGTAGATTCTCTGATATCTGCATGTTGTTCTGGGTTCATTCCACATTCAAGTAAAATATTTTTGTTTTATTATAAATTAGCAGCTGTGTCATAGTATTTTTACAATTTATTTAAATGGCACCTTTTTATTCTCTTGCTTGCACTCATGTTCAGTACTTCCTAAATTATCTAATACTTCCTTTCATTTTTTTCTCACAATTCAAAGGCGATACTATAATTTGCTCTGGATTTGATGGTAACTGTGTTCTCATAATATCAATGAGAGGAACTCATTCATTTTTGGTAGCTGGAATAAATTTTTTCTTGTCAAACTTGTAACTGACTGACTCTTGTAATTTTGACAAGTTTCCACTTGCATTCTATTTCTTTTCCTAAACATTGCACCACATTCCTTTTGATGCCTTATTTCTATTAAATAAATATAGTATAATTACAATATATTTTTAAACCAATACAATCCATTTAGAGTAAGTGTAGTATATAATATGTACCTAAGTAATTTATATTAACTATCTATAGGCATCTGAATTAAAATATTAAATACTTAGGTGCACACAAGAATTTGTATAAAATATAAAAATCAATAATTACAAACAGAATATTACACACCAGGTTTCCACACAATTGTAATGAAAAAAAAAAACTCATGAAAAATAAATTTCTAAAAATGAAGTGAGCACCAGGGTGCCTGGTGGCTCATTTGGTTAAACAGCCACTCTTGGTTTCAGCTCAGGTCATGATCTCAGGGTCATGAGATCCAGCTCTGCATCAGGCTCTGTGCTGGGCGTGGAGCCTGCCTGGGAATCTCCCTCTCCCTCTCCCTCTGTCCCTCTTCCACTCTCTCTCTCTCTAAAAAAAAATTAAGTGAGCACCATTATAATATTCATATTTTTTTTAGGTTTTATTTATTTATTTTTTATTTATCTGACAGAGAGAGCAAGAGAGTGAGCACAACAAGTAGAGAGATGCAGCAGGCAAAGGGCAAGGGAGAAGCAGGCTGCTCGCTGAGCAGAGAGCCTGACTCGGGGCTCGATCCCAGGACCCTGGGATCATGGTCTGAGCCAAAAGCAGATGCTTAAATGACTGAGCCACGCAGGTGCCCCTCATAATTGTTTTAAGTGAATAAAGTATAAAAGTTTTCTAATAACATTTTTTTCCCAGTAAAGAATATTTTTTTCAGGAAATGTTTGATATTTGGTCAAATTTCACTTTTGAAAAGTCAAAAATTATTAATGAATAAAATGTGTATAACTTACTGAGTGCTCTTAATAGTGTGATGAGCTTCAGGAACCACAACAAGCCTCAAGTTTGAGGCTGAGTCTGTTGAGGGATGAGGCTGAATGGATTTTAAAGGGACCAGATCATGACACACAGTGAAGTCTGAATAGCAAGCTCTGAAATTTGTTTCCAAACTTGTTCTATCAATAAATAACCTTTGGGTACTCTCAAAAAAAAAATGTTGGTAGGGGCGCCTGGGTGGCTCAGTCGTTAAGCGTCTGCCTTCGGCTCAGGTCATGATCCCAGGGTCCTGGGATTGAGCCCCATATCGGGCTCCCTGCTTAGTGGGGAGCCTGCTTCTCCCTCTCCCACTCCCCCTGTTTGCGTTCCCTCTCTCTCTGTGTGTCTCTCTGTCAAATAAATAAATAAAATCTTTAAAAAAAAATGTTAGTAAACCGTTATCCATCTTGATTGCCAAGTGCTTCAGCAGTTCCTAAATTTTACACGTGGAGCACCTCACTCGTTGAAATTAGTCCTGGCCCTGCTCTGCCTGCCCCTGTGAACTTCACGTTGTGTGAGACCCTGAACCACTTCAATGCTCACGGCAGATTTTCTGCCAGCGCAGTGCACTCCTAAGTCATCCTGTCCGGAAGTGTAAGATGCCTGAAGTACAGACCATCTGATCTCCTTCACCCCCATCTCCCTCAGTGTCTACCAGAGTACCCAGAGCTAGAAAACCTTCCAGGAACATTTGCTGAATCAAGGAAATATTATAACAAGTGTCTGCGGATTACCTCAGATTCCTCACAGGAACCGTTTTGTTTTCCAACAAGGTAGTTTTCAGACTTTAGAATAAAGGTGTTAAAAATAAGAAAGGTGTTAATGGAGACACCGCTGTTGTGGGCAGGGAAAACCATCTCCCCAGACGGGAATGTCCAGGCCACGAGGACTTTATGACATCACCTGTCCCCAGACTACCATTTTACAGAGACACAAATGAGGCCCCAAGAAGAGAAGGACCAATCCAAGGTCATAGGCAGCTAGGGCCAGAGCAGAGTCTGGAAGCCAAGTCTGCACACTGTCCAGTGCGTATGCTGCTTCTTGCCCAGACCCAGGAATGTCGTGTGTTTGAGGTGCGGCCTCTCTGCTCACTGGGGGCGGTATTTCTGTAAGTGTACTGGTCAGTGCCTCTGCCCTGTTCCTCTAGTACAAAATCTGGTTTGCTGAGGCCAGAAAGAATAAGTCTTCATCAACTGCTCTGATAAAGTAAATGTTGCTACAGAAGCAAAGGAATAGCATGTTTAGGAATCTCACAACTCATTTTCCATCTTAAAAACACCTCCAAAATCACTCTGCAAAAACCTCTGTAATTAGCAGTTATTTCAGCAAGTTGGGGTCTATTTTTTAAAAAGATTTTTTATTTATTCATTTGAAGGGGGGAGGGGCAGAGGGAGAGGGAGGGAGAGAGCAGACTTCATGCTGAGTGGGGAGCCTGACATGGGGCTCGATCTCATGACCCTGAGATCACGACCCGAGCTGAAATCAAGTCGGGTGCTTAACCGACTGCACCCAGGTGGGGTCTATTTTTAACTCTAAAGAACAGGAAACTGAATTACCATTCTTGACAGTTCATGTAGCACATGAGGTAATCTTGCTAGTTTATGTTAAGAAATGTAAGGTCACAACACAAACAATGAATCATGGAACACCACATCAAAAACTAATGATGTATGGTGATTAACATAACAATAAAAATTTTTTAAAAAAAAGAAATGTAAGGTCAAATCTGCTGCGGGGGCTCCCTCATGCCAGTTGACAAATGAACAATAGGATAGGTTAAACAAAACTGTATCCGGATTAGCAGCTCCCTTTCCTCAAACCTCCACTGTGGCAGATTCCACCCGGTCATAGGATAGGTATGTTCCCAGTGTGATTGATGAATATGCCCGTTTAGCGTCTGCTCTGGGGTTTCTTCTCTGCTGCAGGATTCCATGGGTCCACCTTCAAACAATGGCCATTTGATGCCTTTGTCATATGACAGGCTGAAGTACAATTTTTTTTAAATTTTATTATGTTATGTTAGTCACCATACAATACATCATTAGTTTTTGATGTGGTGATCCACGATCCATTGTTTTCGTATAACACCCAGTGCTCCATGCAGTACGTGCCCTCTTTAATACCCATCACCGGGCTAACCAATCACCCTTCTCGCACCTGTGAGAGGAGAGGACAAGGAAGAGGATCGGGTTTGAGGAGTCTCAGGCAGCCGAGCAGCTGCGAGAGAGTCTTGGCCAGCCCTGCAGAGACTCTGGCACCATGATTTCCCAGAGAGGAGGTCCACGTTGGGCATTACGGGCCGGCGCCTTAGATCCCCCATCTTTCTCAATCACTGGCTGGGGGCAGCCTGGGAAGAGCATGGCCTCCACCCAAATGCTGCAGCAGATCCCTAAAGCACCACAGCTGGAAGCTCTCTGCTAATTACATTCCTGGCACGATCAGCCATTGCTTCCTGGATGGAGATCCCTACCACTCACCCCCATGGCTGCCAGAGGAATGCATCTAGATTATAGACGTACAGGGATGCCCAGGCATACACCTCAGGATTTGGTGTTTGAAATGACACGCTTGGAAAAGGATATTCCCAGTGGCTTTAATGCTTTGTGGGTGCATTAGAACTCAGAACAAGGCCAGCAAGGGGACAGTTTCCACTGGGAAAGTTCTACTGTAGTCAATCATATTAACTTCACTAAGATTTTAAGAGGGTCAAATATTAATACAGAATGAAAAGTTCAGGAGTAAGTAACTGAAATTATTTGCTTTATTTAAAGCAGGATTTGAATCCTCAGACATAGAGAAATGCTTATGATATTCCCCGGAGCGGTCTTTTACACCAGTTAACTCAAAGGAGATCCAGTCTGCTGATAACGGGCAAGTTTTTGTGAAGAACTCTTGTTGATTAAGAAAATCGCAGGTCTGACTTACACGAAGATGTTTATTGCATAATGAGTCGGTTATCTGATAGGTCTTTAATACTGTGAATGCCAGTTTTCACTGAATCCCTACATCTTCTCAGGTGCAAGTTTACATCTGTTAGGGATATGAGCACACACCCTCCATTACCCATGCTTATGCCCTTTTAATTCTCTAAACAGCCACAGAAAGAAGATACTATTTATATGTACATTTTATGGATGTGAAAAGCAAGAAGGGGAATTTAGACGGTCTGCTCAGCTTCGTCAGATGTAAAGAGGCTGCATCTAGGCCTGTCAGAGTCTGGAGACCGCACACCTAAACACTATTCCATAGGACCCTCTGTGAGTTGAGTATAGAATTTCTTGTTTACAGAAAAGTAATGAAACAGATAGTACCCGGGATAACTTGTGTCTGCTTAAAATGCCCCCCACTTACTCTGTTCCGCTGTTGATTTTAAGTGGCCTCATCTGTCCACTAAACGAGCAAATCTAGGGGCGCCTGGGTGACTCAGTCAAAAGTCAGAGGCTTTTTGATTTCAGCTCAGATCTTGATCGAAAGGTCGTGAGTTCAAGACCTTCACTGGGCTCCATGCTGGGTGCGGAGCCTATTTAAAAATAAAAAAATAAATAAAATAAGGGGCGCCTGGGTGGCTCAGTCGTTAAGCGTCTGCCTTCGGCTCAGGTCATGATCCCAGGGCCCTGGGATCGAGCCCCACATCGGGCTCCCTGCTCTGCGGGGAGACTGCTCCTCCCTCTCCTACTCCCCCTGCTTGTGTTCCCTCTCTCGCTGTGTCTCTCCCTGTCAAATAAATAGATAAAATCTTTAAAAAAATAAAATAAAATAAACAAATCTAAGCCAGGACAGCCCCCTTGAAATTGTATACCATATGTGTGTAAGAGTACTTTTCTGTGAGGAGAGTCAACAGATACAGTTAAATTCTCAAAGAGGTGAAAGTTCTCTGTATGATAATAAGCCACCACAGAGCCTAGGTTCTTCCAAATGCAGAATAAGTCAGTTTGGGGTTTTTCTTGAGTTGGGCTTATCGTATAAGGAAGGTCAGCCCATTCTCAATCCTGGCTTGAAGGGCACAGGAATTGTTTTAGGCTTAGTGACTTGAGCCTGTAGTAGGAACTGAGATAAAGGGAGATTATTCTAGATCCTAGAACATAATGATGCAAGATACAAGATTTCAGACTGTATCTGGTGCAGAGAAACACATTTCCATGATCACCGTCTCTCAAAAGGACCATCTACTTCAGCTGAAATTGGTCCAAAGTAAAGTCCCTGCCATCTGGTAGTCGTCTGATCACTCTGGAGACTTCCGTATCAGGGGCTCCATGTTGGCCTCTGCCTCTGGCAGACTGGGCACTCAGCAACGGCTATAGTGAGATCAGCCTTGGGGAGTGGAGGCCCATGTTGCTGAGTATAACCTCCATCCCTGCCACTTGGCCACTTAGTTCCAGGCCCCGCTGGGTTCTGACATGACGGCTGGGAAAGAGCCTGATGGGTATTTGCATAATGGGTCCCCTAGCCAGCAGATTATTAAACTTCTGCTCTGCTGAGGTTATTCTTTACTGATCAGTCTCCTGAGACACATTTATCTTTACATTCTACGCTCACCTGGACACATCTATCCACATACCTCTTCCTCATACCTCTTGGTCACAGTTCTTCAATTGTGTTCCTTCAAAGTTCCTGACCATTCAGCCAATCAGCTGGGCATAAAACACGCTTCAATATAGACTTGTTTCTCCGGACATCTCTCCTTTCAATCAAAATGGACACCAGGTGGCCAGCTCAAATTTCTGCTCTCTGGAGGATTTCCTTTAACAACTCTCCTATAGGGCTGTCCCAGAGAGGAACAGCAGGGCAGCTGCTGTCCCTTCTCAGCTTGCACAGTAGGTGGGATTCTAAGTACACCCCTTCAAGATGCCAGTCTTCTGGCTATTCAGGCAAAAACACTAATATGAGTACCATTGTGGTGGGTTTTGCAGATATAGAGAGGCAAAATGCTGGAGCAGTCTGGAGGATAAAATATCCTGCTCAGACTGACATTGGATACACTGTAAGAAAAACAAGATATTGTGAAGTTTTCTTTTAATGTTTATGAAGAGGTTTACATTTCGTCATATAGTTATGTTTTTATTAATTTACAAAGATTTAGTGGACAAAAAGGTGATGCCACTGCATATATAAAAAGTATATATTTTTTATTTTCACAAGTTCATTAATGCTGGAGAACATTCCAGTTATGACTCTCGTGACTTATTATTCCTTCCAGAAAAAAAATATTGTACCATTTTCTTTAAGAATACAACTGAAGAAGAGAACATAAGGATTTATTTATTTATTTATTTATTAATCTTTTTTTAAAAATTTTATTATGTTATGTTAGTCACCATACATCACATCATTAGTTTTTGATGTGGTGATCCACGATCCATTGTTTTCGTATAACACCCAGTGCTCCATGCAGTACGTGCCCTCCTTAATACCCATCACCGGGCTAACCAATCCCCCCTCCCCCCCCTCCCCTCTAAAACCCTGTTTGTTTCTCAGAGTCCATAGTCTCTCATGGTTCATCTCTCCCTCCAATTCCACCCCCCTTCATTTTTCCCTTCCTTCTCCTAATGTCCTCCATGCTATTCCTTATGTTCCACAAATAAGTGAAACCATATGATAATTGACTTTCTCTGCTTGACTTATTTCACTTAGCATAATCTCCTCCAGTCCCATCCATGTTGATGTCAAAGTTGGGTATTCATCTTTTCTGATGGCTGAGTAATATTCCATTGTGTATATGGACCACATCTTCTTTATCCATTCATCTGTTGAAGGGCATCTTGGCTCTTTCCACAGTTTGGCTATTGCGGACATTGCTGCTATGAACATTGGGGTGCATATGGCCCTTCTTTTCACTACATCTGTGTCTTTGGGGTCAATACCCAGGAGTGCAATTGCTGGGTCATAGGGTAGCTCTATTTTTAAATTTTTGAGGCACCTCCACACTGTTTTCCAAAGTGGCTGTGCCAACTTGCATTCCCACCAACAGTGTAAGAGGGTTCCCCTTTCTCCACAACCTCTCCAACATTTGTTGTTTCTTTCCCTGTCCATTTTTGCCATTCTAACTGGTGTAAGGTGGTATCTAAATGTGGTTTTGATTTGAATTTCCCTGATGGCTAATGATGAACACTTTTTCATGTGTCTGTTAGCCATTTGTATGTCTTCTTCAGAGAAGTGTCTGTTCATATCTTCTGCCCACTTTTTGACTTGGTTATTTGTTTTTTGGGTGTTGAGTTTGAGAAGTTTTTCATAGATCTTGGATACCAGCCCTTTATCTGTAGTGTCATTTGCAAATATCTTCTCCCATTCTGTGGGTTGCCTCTTTGTTTTGTTGACTGTTTCCTTTGTTGTGCAGAAGCTTTTTATCTTGATGAAGTCCCAAAAGTTCATTGTTGCTTTTGTTTCACTAGCTTTTGGAGATGTATCTTGAAAGAAGTTGCTGTGGCCGATGTCAAAGAGGTTACTGCCTATGTTCTCCCCTAGGATTTTGATGGATTCCTGTCTCACATTGAGGTCTTTCATCCACTTTGAGTTTA
>NW_022591019.1:0-8650 GCF_004348235.1 Phoca vitulina
TTGGGGTGCATATGGCCCTTCTTTTCACTACATCTGTGTCTTTGGGGTAAATACCCAGGAGTGCAATTGCTGGGTCATAGGGTAGCTCTATTTTTAATTTTTTGAGGCACGTCCACACTGTTTTCCAAAGTGGCTGTACCAACTTGCATTCCCACCAACAGTGTAAGAGGGTTCCCCTTTCTCCACAACCTCTCCAACATTTGTTGTTTCTTTCCCTGTCCATTTTTGCCATTCTAACTGGTGTAAGGTGGTATCACAATGTGCTTTTGATTTGAATTTCCCTGATGGCTAATGATGATGAACATTTTTTCATGTGTCTGTTAGCCATTTGTATGTCTTCTTCAGAGAAGTATCTTTTCATGTCTTCTGTCCATTTTTTGACTTGATTATTTGTTTTTTGGGTGTTGAGTTTGAGAAGTTCTTTATAGATCTTAGATACCAGCCCTTTATCTGTAGTGTCACTTGCAAAAATCTTCTCCCATTCTGTGGGTTGCCTCTTTGTTTTGTTGACTGTTTCCTTTGCTGTGCAGAAGCCTTTTATCTTGATGAAGTCCCAAAAGTTCATTTTTGCTTTTGTTTCCCTTGCCTTTGGAGATGTACCTTGAAAGAAGTTGCTGTGGCCGATGTCCAAGAGGTTACTGCCTATGTTCTCCTCTAGGATTTTGATGGATTCCTGTCTCACATGGAGGTCTTTCATCCATTTTGAGTTTATCTTTGTGAATGGTGTTAGAGAATGGTCGACTTTCATTCTTCTGCATGTGGCTGTCCAATTTTCCCAGCACCATTTATTGAAGAGACTGTCTTTTTGCATTGCATGTTTTTTCCTGCTTTGTCGAAGATTATTTGACCATAGAGTTGAGGGTCCATATCTGGGCTCTCTATTCTGTTCCATTGGTCTATATGTCTGTTTTTGTGCCAGTACCATGCTGTCTTGGTGATCACAGCTTTGTAATATACCTTGAAATCGGGCAATGTGTTGCCCCCAGCTTTGTTTTTCTTTTTCAACATTTCCTTGGCGATTCGGCGTCTTTTCTGATTCCATACAAGTTTTAGGATTGTTTGTTCCAGCACTTTGAAAAATGTCATTGGAATTTTGATCAGGATGGCATTGAAGGTATAGATTGCTCTGGGTAGCATAGACATTTTAACAATGTTTATTCTTCCGATCCATGAGCATGGAATGTTTTTCCATCTTTTTGTGTCTTCTTTGATTTCTTTCATGAGTGTTCTGTAGTTCCTAGAGTATAGATCCTTTGCCTCTTTGGGTAGGTTTATTCCAAGGCATCTTATGGTTTTTGGTGCTATTGTAAATGGAATCGTTTCTCTAATTTCTCTTTCTACAGTTGCGTTGTTAGTGTATAAGAAAGCAACTGATTTCTGTGCATTGGTTTTGTATCCTGCCACATTACTGGATTGCTGTATGAGTTCTAGTAACTTGGGGGTGGAGTCTTTTGGGTTTTCCACATAAAGTATCATGTCATCTGTGAAAAGAGAGAGTTTGACTTCTTCTTTGCCAATTTGAATAGCTTTTATTTCTTTTTGTTGTCTGATTGCTGTTGCTAGTACCTCTAGTACTATGTTGAACAATAGTGGTGAGAGTGGGCATCATTGACATGTTCCTGATCTTAAGGGAAAGGCTCTCAGCTTTTCGCCATTGAGGATGATATTCGCTGTGGGTTTTTCATAGATGGATTTTATGACCTTGAGGAATGTTCCCTCTATCCCTATACTCTGGAGAGTTTTAATCAGGAAAGGATGTTGTATTTTGTCAAATGCTTTTTCTGCATCAATTGAGAGGACCATATGGTTCTTCTCCCTCCTCTTATTAATGTGTTCTATCACAGTGATTGATTTGTGAATGTTGAACCACCCTTGCATCCCTGGGATAAATCCCACTTGGTGGTGGTGGATGATCCTCTTAATGTATTGTTGGATCCTATTTGCTAGGATTTTGTTGAGGATTTTGGAATCCATATTCATCAGGGATATTGGTCTGAAATTCTCCTTTTTGATGGGGTCTTTGCCTGGTTTGGGGATTAAGGTAATGCTGGCCTCATAGAATGAGTTTGGAAGTTTTCCTTCTGTTTCTGTTTTTTGAAACAGCTTCAGTAGAATAGGTATTATTTCTTTGAATGTTTGGTAGAATTCCCCAGGGAATCCATCAGGCCCTGGACTCTTGATTTTTGGGAGGTTTCTGATCACTGCTTCAATCTCGTTACTGGTTATTGGCCTATTCAGGTTCTCAATTTCTTCCTGTTTCAGTCCTGGCAGCTTATAGGTTTCCAGGAAGGCCTCCATTTCATCCAGATTGCTCAGTTTATTGGCATATAGTTGTTGATAATAATTTCTAATAATTGTTTCTATTTCCTTGGTGTTAGTCGTGATCTCTCCCCTTTCATTCATAATTTTATTAATTTGGGTCCTTTCTCTTTTCTTTTGGATAAGTCTGGCCAGTGGTTTATCGATCTTATTAATTCTTTCAAAGAACCAACTTCTAGTTTCGTTGATCTGATCTACCATGTTTTTGGTTTCTAATTCATTGATTTCTGCTCCAATTTTAATTATTTCTCTTCTAATGCGTGGCTTAGGCATCGTTTGTTGCTTTTTCTCTAGTTCTTTAAGGTGTAGAGTTAGCTGGTGAATTTGGGATTTTTCTATTTTTTTGAGTGAGGCTTGGATGGCTATGTATTTCCCCCTTAGGACTGCCTTTGCAGTATCCCATAGGTTTTGGACTGATGTGTTTTCATTCTCATTGATTTCCATGAATTGTTTAAGTTCTTCTTTGATTTCTTGGTTGACTCAAACATTCTTGAGCAGAGTGGTCTTTAGCTTCCAAGTGTTTGAATTTCTGCCAAATTTTTTCTTGTGATTGAGTTCCAGTTTTAGAGGATTGTGGTCTGAGAATATGCAGGGAATAACCTCAATGTTTTGGTAATGGTTGAGACCTGATTTGTGACCCAGTATGTGGTCTATTTTGGAGAAAGTTCCATGTGCACTCGAGAAGAATGAGTATTCTGTTGTTTTAGGGTGGAATATTCTGTAAATATCTATGAGGTCCATCTGGTCCAATGTATCATTCAAAGCTCTTGTTTCCTTGTTGATTTTCTGCTTAGATGATCTGTCCATTGCTGAGAGTGGAGTATTGAGGTCTCCTACAATTAACGTATTGTTATCAATATGACTCTTTATTTTGGTTAACAGTTGGCTTATGTAGATGGCTGCTCCCATGGTGGGGGCATAGATATTTACAATTGTTAGATCTTCTTGTTGGATAGACCCTTTAAGAATGATCTAGTGTCCTTCTGTGTCTCTAACTACAGTCTTTAGTTTAAAATCTAATTTGTCTGATATAAGAATTGCTACCCCAGCTTTCTTTTGAGGTCCGCTGGTATGGAAGATGGATCTCCATCCCTTCACTTTCAGTCTGGATGTATCTTTAGGTTCAAAATGAGTCTCTTGTAGACAGCCTATGGATGGGTCCTGTCTTTTTATCCAATCTGCAACCCTGTGCCATTTTATGGGAGTGTTTAGACCATTCACGTTGAGAGTGATTATTGAAAGATATGAATTAATTGTCATCACGTTGCCTGTGAAGATGTTGTTTTTATAGATTGTCCCTGTAAATTTCTGTTGTATAACACTCTTGGGGTCTTTCTCCTTTTATAGAAGCCCCCTTAATATTTCTTGCAGGGCCAGCTTAGTGGTCACATATTCTTTCAACTTCTGCCATCATGGAAGCTCTGCATCTCTTCATCCATTCTAAATGACAGCCTTGCTGGATAAAGTATTCTTGGCTGCATGTTCTTCTCATTTAGTACCCTGAATATGTCTTGCCAGGCAGTTCTGGCTTGCCAGGTATCTGTGGATAGGTCTGATGTTATTCTGATGTTCCTCCCTCTGTACATAAGGAATCTCTTCCCCCTTACTGCCCTTAAGATGGTTTCCTTCGTTCTAAGATTTGCAAGTTTTACTATTACATGCCGGGGTGTAGGCCTGTTTTCCTTGATCTTAGGAGGGGTCCTCTCTGCCTCTAGGACTCGAATGTTTGTTTCATTCCCCAGATTAGGGAAGTTCTCAGCTATGATTTGCTCAAATACATCTTCTAGTCCTCTCTCTCTCTCCACTCCCTCCGGGATTCCAATAACTCTGACATTGGAACGTTTCATTGTGTCACTTATTTCTCTGATTCTATTTTCATGGATTCTGAGTTGTTTTTCCCTGGCCTCCTCTTTTCCCTTTTTTTCTATTATATTGTCTTCCAGGTCGCTTATTCTCTCTTCTGCCTCAGTTACCCTAGCTGTTAGATTATCTAGATTGGATTGGATCTCACTGATAGCATTTTTAAGTTCTGCCAATTCACCTTTTATTTCTGCCCTTAGAGACTCTGTGTTGCCATTAATTGATTTCTCCATTCTAGCCATTGTCTTCACAATTGCTAGCCTGAATTCCATCTCTGACATCTTGGTTATATCTGCATCCATTTGTAAATCTGCAGCATAAGTCATAATCTCTGAGTCTTTTCTATTTTGGGGGCTCCCCCTCCTAGTCATTCAGTTGATGGGTGTTTGAGAGAATGTATAGAGTCCAAATTATTGACCAGAACCCAAGCAAGATGCACTTGTTTTCTTGGGACCTTAGGGTTGCTGGCCTCTTGTTTTCCCATCCTGTCTTCTGGGGGAGGGGCCTGCTGCACTGTTATTCAGGCAACCCTGTTTGGGCAGAGTTGCCCTGCCCCCCTGTGGCCGGGGATGGGCTCAGTGGGAATTAGTTTTGGGGGCTTTTGTTCTCTGGCGCCTTTCCCTGGCGGCTTTCCTCGTCTCTTCTGCGAGTCAGAGCAGAAGAGACCGTTTCCAACCCTCTGCCTCAGAGCAGAGGGATCGCAGTCTGTTCTTCAGTGAGCTCTCCAGGCCACACTGTCTCCATTTCTGTCCGTGCTGCTATAAACTGCAGCGTCCTGGGTTGTGCACCCCTCCGCGGCACCCCCAGTCCTGCCTCCAGGTTGGAGCACATCTCTGCCCTTTGTGCTTCTAAAACCGCCAACCGCTCCCAGTTCGCGCATGCGACCCCACCACTCTGGGTTTCCTTCCAGGGGGCTGCAGTTTGCAGGCACGACCCTGCTGCTCCGGGTTTCCACCCCAGGGGCTGCCCTAAAGTCCTTTCCCCGCCCCATTGGTCTGTGAGTCTGTGCCCCGTCTGCAGCGCGCGAGGCTGTCACTCACCGGCGGTGTAGGATCCCCATGGTCAGGCACCCTCCCACTGCCATTTATCCTCCGATATCTGCCCGCAGAATCCAATGAGTGTCCATTTAAATGAAATCAACCACAGGCCCCAAAAGGCAATCACAGAGACCCTTAATTATTTTAAAAATTAAATTAAAATAATTAAAAATAATTATTTTCCTCTTGTCTTAAGTCCTTCATATTTGTAGGTGTGGACAGTGCTTATATCTGGCTGATGTTGCCAGCATTCCATGGGAGCAGATCTCCTGTATCAAGGCAACAACACTTATTTTATCAGCATTCCATTGAAAATGCTGCTGTCAACTCAGCCAGTAGCTTCATTTTGCAAATTGATTCTCTTTATAGTTACCCATATTGGATGACAGAGTTTCGAAAGGGAAGAAGTGGAAGAAAGAAGTATGCCTGCTGAGATAATTGCACTCGTCTGTCTCCACAGGATATAAAATATCTCCTTTATCCATTCATTCTTCTAAGCATGCTATTTCAGAGTGCAGGTCAGCTAAGAACTCAAATGTTAAAAAGCCCAGATGATATTTCCAGAGCAATACATTACCCAACTTTTGAGCTAGTACAGACAAGGTGACCGATGGCTGGTGGGCTGGTCATATGCCCCAGAGAAGTGTATAGTCATGCTTGAAAGTGATTCCTCTGGGGGAGTCCGGGTTGGGGTTTTGAAACTATGATTTGTTTGCTGCACAACAAGCCAACCATGGTTCCTTCACACAACGCTTGTGTTCCATGCAGCTAGAGGTGAAGCAAGGATGTGTTTTCTTCTTTCTCTTCCTCAAGTTTGAGTGGCGTTTAGTTTGCTATTTGAGCAGGAATATTAGCTCCCCTTATAGATGGGGGTGTCAGGAGATAAGAACTCGTGCTCTCCCCAGCTCTTCCTTATGAAGAAATCTTGATGTTACTTTTGGTGATGCAACTCCTCCTTTAGATTATAGGGGTTTTGTTAGACGGTAACATGGACAGTTTTTTTCAGTTTAATACAATATGAGGATAGGAAGGAGGCAGGAGGGGGCAGTGCTCATGGGAGAGGAAAAAGAGGCAAGGAGAGAAAGGCAGAAATGAGAGACTTGGAATTGCACATCTGTGGTTAAAAAGAACAGCTATGGAGGTACCAATTTCTCTGTGTTTTCAAGGCCTGTACAGTGAATAGACATGTGTGGAGCCCTCCCCAACCGTTCTGCACGCCTGAGTCTTCCCCTGAGTGTGATCTTAAACAACCCTATCCCATCTCCTGGCCTTCCTCCCTGCCTTCCATTTTAGAAATACCAGGGAGAAGAAGTCTGATTATATGCCCAGGATAGCATGAAAATAAGGGAAGTTTTCTTTAAGAAAAAAAAAAAAAGAAATAAAACAGCCATTGATTATTAGGCAGGAGTCCCCCTGCTCAGGGCAGGGCCAAACTCCCTCTGTTTTCATGATACCTCAGCAGCTTCTGTTCCAAGAGATCTCACAAACCTGGCCTCATGTGAAGGGGTTGGAGATACTAGAAGATGATTAGAACAGTGGGGAGTGTTAAATAGTTTCTCTATTGTAAATATTATTAGTATGATGCTTAAAAATGCTTTTCTCCAAAAAGACTGGACTTTTGAGGGACAATTTCTGTGGAGTTTGGATAAGCAGGAGAGATGTCTGCGACAGGGTCCTTGGAGCTACTAGGGAAGCATTTTTATTTACATGATGATAGCAGTAATACCATGTGGGTTAGTTAGAGGGTAGAGGTAGAGGGTAAGTTAGAAGGATTTCATATCACCAGGTAAGGAACTGAGTATTTCATATGCCTGAGTATATTTGTCTAATTAAAAAATCATTTTGGAAATAAGACTTTATATTTCAGAGTTTGTCTTATATCCAGGCCAGTAAGATTTAGTCTTTAATGATGGCTCTTCTGTGAGTTCTGAAAATATTCCTCAAGTATGGATTTTACTAATTTGTAAGGGATTGCTAGATAATTCTTCCAACTCGTGTCCTGCTTCCCTGAGGAATTTCCAACTTTAAAGTCACTATTTCTCTTTTTCACTAACTAGATGTGTTTGGTATTGCAGGGGCATTATAATTGCTGAGACCCTAGCCTTCCTTCCAACTTCTCAGGTGGGTGGTAACCTATAGAAGCCCTTGTGGCTCCTCTATTTTTACTGGGATTGAAGCATTATAATTTGCTTCTGAAATTTCCTCATACATACTACAGTGAAAAATTTTAGAAATATTATCACCATTTTTATTAAAATGGAACATACATTATCATAACGACTGTAGAACTTAGAATAAGCTCTGGTAAACAGAGGTATATGTTCCCGAATTTATTATCTTGGGTTCCTAGTACCTTGTGCAAAATATCTATTCTGACAGAGACTTCTAATATTCTCCCAATCCAGTGCTCCTCTCTTTCCAGACACATGGGAGAATTGCAGTTGGGTAAATAGTTACTGCCATTGAATTGTGAGCAGAAGAAACATGTGTCACTTCAGGGCTAGAGCATTTATTTGCTGGTATGTGACTCTCTAGCTCTGCCCATTCCTTCCAGTGGGAGCCCTGAAGCATCGTGGAGAAATGGTGGCATCTCCAGATGCAATGACCACAGGGAACAAAACTGATCTGCCAATCTATACTGTGCATATAGTAGGAGTGACAAATAAACTTTTGTATTTTTAAGTTACTGAAATTTCTGGGATTCTTTGTTAGTGCAACATAACCTAACCTATCCTAACTACCATATGCTTCTTCACTAACATACACAGATGATGGCCTGTGGACAAATCTGGCATGCTGTCTATATTTAAAAACTTCTTTATTTTCTGTACTTCTTTTCTTGTGGTAAAGTAGATCTAATATACATTTTACCTTTTATTTAATTTTATTTTATTATGTTAGTCACCATACAATACATCATTAGTTTTTGATGTGGTGATCCACGATTCATTGTTTTCGTATAACACCCAGTGCTCCATGCAATACGTGCTGTCCTTAATACCCATCACCGGGCTAACCCATCTGTCCACCCCCCTCCCCTCTAAAACCTTGTTTGTTTCTCAGAGTCCATAGTCTCTCATGGTTGTCTCCCCCTCCGATATCACCCCTTAATTTTCCCTTCTTTCTCCTAATGTCCTCCATGCTATTCCTTATGTTCCACAAATTAGTGAAACCATATAATTGACTTTCTTTGCTTGACTTATTTCACTTAGCATAATCTCCTCCAATCCCATCCATGTTGATGTAAAAGTTGGGTATTCATCCTTTCTGATGGCTGAGTAATAGTCCACTGTATATATGGACCACATCATCTTGATCCATTCATCTGTTGAAGGGCATCTCGGCTCTTTCCACAGTTTGGCTATGCGGACATTGCTGCTATGAACATTGGGGTGCATATGGCCCTTCTTTTCACTACATCTGTGTCTTTGGGG
>NW_022591020.1:0-8646 GCF_004348235.1 Phoca vitulina
TTGGGGTGCATATGGCCCTTCTTTTCACTACATCTGTGTCTTTGGGGTAAATACCCAGGAGTGCAATTGCTGGGTCATAGGGTAGCTCTATTTTTAATTTTTTGAGGCACGTCCACACTGTTTTCCAAAGTGGCTGTACCAACTTGCATTCCCACCAACAGTGTAAGAGGGTTCCCCTTTCTCCACAACCTCTCCAACATTTGTTGTTTCTTTCCCTGTCCATTTTTGCCATTCTAACTGGTGTAAGGTGGTATCTCAATGTGGTTTTGATTTGAATTTCCCTGATGGCTAATGATGATGAACATTTTTTCATGTGTCTGTTAACCATTTGTATGTCTTCTTTTGAGAAGTGTGTTCATGTCTTCTGTCCATTTTTTGACTTGATTATTTTTTTGGGTGTTGAGTTTGAGAAGTTCTTTATAGATCTTAGATACCAGCCCTTTATCTGTAGTGTCACTTGCAAAAATCTTCTCCCATTCTGTGGGTTGCCTCTTTGTTTTGTTGACTGTTTCCTTTGCTGTGCAGAAGCTTTTTATCTTGATGAAGTCCCAAAAGTTCATTTTTGCTTTTGTTTCCCTTGCCTTTGGAGATGTACCTTGAAAGAAGTTGCTGTGGCCGATGTCAAAGAGGTTACTGCCTATGTTCTCCTCTAGGATTTTGATGGATTCCTGTCTCACATGGAGGTCTTTCATCCATTTTGAGTTTATCTTTGTGAATGGTGTTAGAGAATGGTCGACTTTCATTCTTCTGCATGTGGCTGTCCAATTTTCCCAGCACCATTTATTGAAGAGACTGTCTTTTTGCATTGCATGTTTTTTCCTGCTTTGTCGAAGATTATTTGACCATAGAGTTGAGGGTCCATATCTGGGCTCTCTATTCTGTTCCATTGGTCTATATGTCTGTTTTTGTGCCAGTACCATGCTGTCTTGGTGATCACAGCTTTGTAATATACCTTGAAATCGGGCAATGTGTTGCCCCCAGCTTTGTTTTTCTTTTTCAACATTTCCTTGGCGATTCGGGGTCTTTTCTGATTCCATACAAGTTTTAGGATTGTTTGTTCCAGCACTTTGAAAAATGTCATTGGAATTTTGATCAGGATGGCATTGAAGGTATAGATTGCTCTGGGTAGCATAGACATTTTAACAATGTTTATTCTTCGGATCCATGAGCATGGAATGTTTTTCCATCTTTTTGTGTGTTCTTTGATTTCTTTCATGAGTGTTCTGTAGTTCCTAGAGTATAGATCCTTTGCCTCTTTGGGTAGGTTTATTCCAAGGCATCTTATGGTTTTTGGTGCTATTGTAAATGGAATCGTTTCTCTAATTTCTCTTTCTACAGTTGCGTTGTTAGTGTATAAGAAAGCAACTGATTTCTGTGCATTGGTTTTGTATCCTGCCACATTACTGGATTGCTGTATGAGTTCTAGTAACTTGGGGGTGGAGTCTTTTGGGTTTTCCACATAAAGTATCATGTCATCTGTGAAAAGAGAGAGTTTGACTTCTTCTTTGCCAATTTGAATAGCTTTTATTTCTTTTTGTTGTCTGATTGCTGTTGCTAGGACTTCTAGTACTATGTTGAACAATAGTGGTGAGAGTGGGCATCATTGACATGTTCCTGATCTTAAGGGAAAGGCTCTCAGCTTTTCGCCATTGAGGATGATATTCGCTGTGGGTTTTTCATAGATGGATTTTATGACCTTGAGGAATGTTCCCTCTATCCCTATACTCTGGAGAGTTTTAATCAGGAAAGGATGTTGTATTTTGTCAAATGCTTTTTCTGCATCAATTGAGAGGACCATATGGTTCTTCTCCCTCCTCTTATTAATGTGTTCTATCACAGTGATTGATTTGTGAATGTTGAACCACCCTTGCATCCCTGGGATAAATCCCACTTGGTGGTGGTGGATGATCCTCTTAATGTATTGTTGGATCCTATTTGCTAGGATTTTGTTGAGGATTTTGGAATCCATATTCATCAGGGATATTGGTCTGAAATTCTCCTTTTTGATGGGGTCTTTGCCTGGTTTGGGGATTAAGGTAATGCTGGCCTCATAGAATGAGTTTGGAAGTTTTCCTTCTGTTTCTGTTTTTTGAAACAGCTTCAGTAGAATAGGTATTATTTCTTTGAATGTTTGGTAGAATTCCCCAGGGAATCCATCAGGCCCTGGACTCTTGATTTTTGGGAGGTTTCTGATCACTGCTTCAATCTCGTTACTGGTTATTGGCCTATTCAGGTTCTCAATTTCTTCCTGTTTCAGTCCTGGCAGCTTATAGGTTTCCAGGAAGGCCTCCATTTCATCCAGATTGCTCAGTTTATTGGCATATAGTTGTTGATAATAATTTCTAATAATTGTTTCTATTTCCTTGGTGTTAGTCGTGATCTCTCCCCTTTCATTCATAATTTTATTAATTTGGGTCCTTTCTCTTTTCTTTTGGATAAGTCTGGCCAGTGGTTTATCGATCTTATTAATTCTTTCAAAGAACCAACTTCTAGTTTCGTTGATCTGATCTACCATGTTTTTGGTTTCTAATTCATTGATTTCTGCTCCAATTTTAATTATTTCTCTTCTAATGCGTGGCTTAGGCATCGTTTGTTGCTTTTTCTCTAGTTCTTTAAGGTGTAGAGTTAGCTGGTGAATTTGGGATTTTTCTATTTTTTTGAGTGAGGCTTGGATGGCTATGTATTTCCCCCTTAGGACTGCCTTTGCAGTATCCCATAGGTTTTGGACTGATGTGTTTTCATTCTCAATGATTTCCATGAATTGTTTAAGTTCTTCTTTGATTTCTTGGTTGACTCAAACATTCTTGAGCAGAGTGGTCTTTAGCTTCCAAGTGTTTGAATTTCTGCGAAATTTTTTCTTGTGATTGAGTTCCAGTTTTAGAGGATTGTGGTCTGAGAATATGCAGGGAATAACCTCAATGTTTTGGTAATGGTTGAGACCTGATTTGTGACCCAGTATGTGGTCTATTTTGGAGAAAGTTCCATGTGCACTCAAGAAGAATGAGTATTCTGTTGTTTTAGGGTGGAATATTCTGTAAATATCTATGAGGTCCATCTGGTCCAATGTATCATTCAAAGCTCTTGTTTCCTTGTTGATTTTCTGCTTAGATGATCTGTCCATTGCTGAGAGTGGAGTATTGAGGTCTCCTACAATTAACGTATTGTTATCAATATGACTCTTTATTTTGGTTAACAGTTGGCTTATGTAGATGGCTGCTCCCATGGTGGGGGCATAGATATTTACAATTGTTAGATCTTCTTGTTGGATAGACCCTTTAAGAATGATATAGTGTCCTTCTGTGTCTCTAACTACAGTCTTTAGTTTAAAATCTAATTTGTCTGATATAAGAATTGCTACCCCAGCTTTCTTTTGAGGTCCGCTGGTATGGAAGATGGATCTCCATCCCTTCACTTTCAGTCTGGATGTATCTTTAGGTTCAAAATGAGTCTCTTGTAGACAGCCTATGGATGGGTCCTGTCTTTTTATCCAATCTGCAACCCTGTGCCATTTTATGGGAGTGTTTAGGCCATTCACGTTGAGAGTGATTATTGAAAGATATGAATTAATTGTCATCACGTTGCCTGTGAAGATGTTGTTTTTATAGATTGTCCCTGTAAATTTCTGTTGTATAACACTCTTGGGGTCTTTCTCCTTTTATAGAAGCCCCCTTAATATTTCTTGCAGGGCCAGCTTAGTGGTCACATATTCTTTCAACTTCTGCCATCGTGGAAGCTCTGCATCTCTTCATTCATTCTAAATGACAGCCTTGCTGGATAAAGTATTCTTGGCTGCATGTTCTTCTCATTTAGTACCCTGAATATGTCTTGCCAGGCAGTTCTGGCTTGCCAGGTATCTGTGGATAGGTCTGATGTTATTCTGATGTTCCTCCCTCTGTACATAAGGAATCTCTTCCCCCTTACTGCCCTTAAGATGGTTTCCTTCGTTCTAAGATTTGCAAGTTTTACTATTACATGCCGGGGTGTAGGCCTGTTTTCCTTGATCTTAGGAGGGGTCCTCTCTGCCTCTAGGACTCGAATGTTTGTTTCATTCCCCAGATTAGGGAAGTTCTCAGCTATGATTTGCTCAAATACATCTTCTAGTCCTCTCTCTCTCTCCACTCCCTCCGGGATTCCAATAACTCTGACATTGGAACGTTTCATTGTGTCACTTATTTCTCTGATTCTATTTTCATGGATTCTGAGTTGTTTTTCCCTGGCCTCCTCTTTTCCCTTTTTTTCTATTATATTGTCTTCCAGGTCGCTTATTCTCTCTTCTGCCTCAGTTACCCTAGCTGTTAGATTATCTAGATTGGATTGGATCTCACTGATAGCATTTTTAAGTTCTGCCAATTCACCTTTTATTTCTGCCCTTAGAGACTCTGTGTTGCCATTAATTGATTTCTCCATTCTAGCCATTGTCTTCACAATTGCTAGCCTGAATTCCATCTCTGACATCTTGGTTATATCTACATCCATTTGTAAATCTGCAGCATAAGTCATAATCTCTGAGTCTTTTCTATTTTGGGGGCTCCTCCTCCTAGTCATTCAGTTGATGGGTGTTTGAGAGAATGTATAGAGTCCAAATTATTGACCAGAACCCAAGCAAGATGCACTTGTTTTCTTGGGACCTTAGGGTTGCTGGCCTCTTGTTTTCCCAGCCTGTCTTCTGGGGGAGGGGCCTGCTGCACTGTTATTCAGGCAACCCTGTTTGGGCAGAGTTGCCCTGCCCCCCTGTGGCCGGGGATGGGCTCAGTGGGAATTAGTTTTGGGGGCTTTTGTTCTCTGGCGCCTTTCCCTGGCGGCTTTCCGCGTCTCTTCCGCGAGTCAGAGCAGAAGAGACCGTTTCCAACCCTCTGCCTCAGAGCAGAGGGATCGCAGTCTGTTCTTCAGTGAGCTCTCCAGGCCACACTGTCTCCATTTCTGTCCGTGCTGCTATAAACTGCAGCGTCCTGGGTTGTGCACCCCTCCGCGGCACCCCCAGTCCTGCCTCCAGGTTGGAGCACATCTCTGCCCTTTGTGCTTCTAAAACCGCCAACCGCTCCCAGTTCGCGCATGCGACCCCACCACTCTGGGTTTCCTTCCAGGGGGCTGCAGTTTGCAGGCACGACCCTGCTGCTCCGGGTTTCCACCCCGGGGGCTGCCCTAAAGTCCTTTCCCCGCCCCATTGGTCTGTGAGTCTGTGCCCCGTCTGCAGCGCGCGAGGCTGTCACTCACCGGCGGTGTAGGATCCCCATGGTCAGGCACCCTCCCACTGCCATTTATCCTCCGATATCTGCCCGCAGAATCCAATGAGTGTCCATTTAAATGAAATCAACCACAGGCCCCAAAAGGCAATCACAGAGACCCTTAATTATTTTAAAAATTAAATTAAAATAATTAAAAATAATTATTTTCCTCTTGTCTTAAGTCCTTCATATTTGTAGGTGTGGACAGTGCTTATATCTGGCTGATGTTGCCAGCATTCCATGGGAGCAGATCTCCTGTATCAAGGCAACAACACTTATTTTATCAGCATTCCATTGAAAATGCTGCTGTCAACTCAGCCAGTAGCTTCATTTTGCAAATTGATTCTCTTTATAGTTACCCATATTGGATGACAGAGTTTCAAAAGGGAAGAAGTGGAAGAAAGAAGTATGCCTGCTGAGATAATTGCACTCGTCTGTCTCCACAGGATATAAAATATCTCCTTTATCCATTCATTCTTCTAAGCATGCTATTTCAGAGTGCAGGTCAGCTAAGAACTCAAATGTTAAAAAGCCCAGATGATATTTCCAGAGCAATACATTACCCAACTTTTGAGCTAGTACAGACAAGGTGACCGATGGCTGGTGGGCTGGTCATATGCCCCAGAGAAGTGTATAGTCATGCTTGAAAGTGATTCCTCTGGGGGAGTCCGGGTTGGGGTTTTGAAACTATGATTTGTTTGCTGCACAACAAGCCAACCATGGTTCCTTCACACAACGCTTGTGTTCCATGCAGCTAGAGGTGAAGCAAGGATGTGTTTTCTTCTTTCTCTTCCTCAAGTTTGAGTGGCGTTTAGTTTGCTATTTGAGCAGGAATATTAGCTCCCCTTATAGATGGGGGTGTCAGGAGATAAGAATTCGTGCTCTCCCCAGCTCTTCCTTATGAAGAAATCTTGATGTTACTTTTGGTGATGCAACTCCTCCTTTAGATTATAGGGGTTTTGTTAGACGGTAACATGGACAGTTTTTTTCAGTTTAATACAATATGAGGATAGGAAGGAGGCAGGAGGGGGCAGTGCTCATGGGAGAGGAAAAAGAGGCAAGGAGAGAAAGGCAGAAATGAGAGATTTGGAATTGCACATCTGTGGTTAAAAAGAACAGCTATGGAGGTACCAATTTCTCTGTGTTTTCAAGGCCTGTACAGTGAATAGACATGTGTGGAGCCCTCCCCAACCGTTCTGCACGCCTGAGTCTTCCCCTGAGTGTGATCTTAAACAACCCTATCCCATCTCCTGGCCTTCCTCCCTGCCTTCCATTTTAGAAATACCAGGGAGAAGAAGTCTGATTATATGCCCAGGATAGCATGAAAATAAGGGAAGTTTTCTTTAAGAAAAAAAAAAAAAAGAAATAAAACAGCCATTGATTATTAGGCAGGAGTCCCCCTGCTCAGGGCAGGGCCAAACTCCCTCTGTTTTCATGATACCTCAGCAGCTTCTGTTCCAAGAGATCTCACAAACCTGGCCTCATGTGAAGGGGTTGGAGATACTAGAAGATGATTAGAACAGTGGGGAGTGTTAAATAGTTTCTCTATTGTAAATATTATTAGTATGATGCTTAAAAATGCTTTTCTCCAAAAAGACTGGACTTTTGAGGGACAATTTCTGTGGAGTTTGGATAAGCAGGAGAGATGTCTGCGACAGGGTCCTTGGAGCTACTAGGGAAGCATTTTTATTTACATGATGATAGCAGTAATACCATGTGGGTTAGTTAGAGGGTAGAGGTAGAGGGTAAGTTAGAAGGATTTCATATCACCAGGTAAGGAACTGAGTATTTCATATGCCTGAGTATATTTGTCTAATTAAAAAATCATTTTGGAAATAAGACTTTATATTTCAGAGTTTGTCTTATATCCAGGCCAGTAAGATTTAGTCTTTAATGATGGCTCTTCTGTGAGTTCTGAAAATATTCCTCAAGTATGGATTTTACTAATTTGTAAGGGATTGCTAGATAATTCTTCCAACTCGTGTCCTGCTTCCCTGAGGCATTTCCAACTTTAAAGTCACTATTTCTCTTTTTCACTAACTAGATGTGTTTGGTATTGCAGGGGCATTATAATTGCTGAGACCCTAGCCTTCCTTCCAACTTCTCAGGTGGGTGGTAACCTATAGAAGCCCTTGTGGCTCCTCTATTTTTACTGGGATTGAAGCATTATAATTTGCTTCTGAAATTTCCTCATACATACTATAGTGAAAAATTTTAGAAATATTATCACCATTTTTATTAAAATGGAACATACATTATCATAACGACTGTAGAACTTAGAATAAGCTCTGGTAAACAGAGGTATATGTTCCCGAATTTATTATCTTGGGTTCCTAGTACCTTGTGCAAAATATCTATTCTGACAGAGACTTCTAATATTCTCCCAATCCAGTGCTCCTCTCTTTCCAGACACATGGGAGAATTGCAGTTGGGTAAATAGTTACTGCCATTGAATTGTGAGCAGAAGAAACATGTGTCACTTCAGGGCTAGAGCATTTATTTGCTGGTGTGTGACTCTCTAGCTCTGCCCATTCCTTCCAGTGGGAGCCCTGAAGCATCGTGGAGAAATGGTGGCATCTCCAGATGCAATGACCACAGGGAACAAAACTGATCTGCCAATCTATACTGTGCATATAGTAGGAGTGACAAATAAACTTTTGTATTTTTAAGTTACTGAAATTTCTGGGATTCTTTGTTAGTGCAACATAACCTAACCTATCCTAACTACCATATGCTTCTTCACTAACATACACAGATGATGGCCTGTGGACAAATCTGGCATGCTGTCTATATTTAAAAACTTCTTTATTTTCTGTACTTCTTTTCTTGTGGTAAAGTAGATCTAATATACATTTTACCTTTTATTTAATTTTATTTTATTATGTTAGTCACCATACAATACATCATTAGTTTTTGATGTGGTGATCCACGATTCATTGTTTTCGTATAACACCCAGTGCTCCATGCAATACGTGCTGTCCTTAATACCCATCACCGGGCTAACCCATCTGTCCACCCCCCTCCCCTCTAAAACCTTGTTTGTTTCTCAGAGTCCATAGTCTCTCATGGTTGTCTCCCCCTCCGATATCACCCCTTAATTTTCCCTTCTTTCTCCTAATGTCCTCCATGCTATTCCTTATGTTCCACAAATTAGTGAAACCATATAATTGACTTTCTTTGCTTGACTTATTTCACTTAGCATAATCTCCTCCAATCCCATCCATGTTGATGTAAAAGTTGGGTATTCATCCTTTCTGATGGCTGAGTAATAGTCCACTGTATATATGGACCACATCATCTTGATCCATTCATCTGTTGAAGGGCATCTCGGCTCTTTCCACAGTTTGGCTATGCGGACATTGCTGCTATGAACATTGGGGTGCATATGGCCCTTCTTTTCACTACATCTGTGTCTTTGGGG
>NW_022591021.1:0-8640 GCF_004348235.1 Phoca vitulina
GGATGTTTTACCTTGTCAAATGCTTTATCTTCATCTATAGAGATGATCATATGTTTCTTATCTTTTCTCTTATTGATGTGATGTATCACATTGATTGATTTGTGAATATTGAACCACTCTTGCATCCCAGGAATAAACCCCACTTGATTGTGATGAACGATTTTTTTTAAATGTATGGCTAGATTCTGTTTTCTAGTATTTTGCTGAGGATATTGGAATCTGTGTTTATGAAGGATATTGGCCTGTTTTCTTTTCTTTCTTTTTTTTGTGATGACTTTTGTGGTTTTGTTATCATGGTAATGCTGGCCACATAGAATTAATTTTGAAGTTTTCCTTTATTTTTTTTAATAGCTTGAGAAGAATAGGTATTAACTTTTCTTTAAATGTATGGTAGAATTCATCTGTGAAGCATTTTGGTCCTGAACTGCTCATTGGGCGTTTTTTGATTACTGATTCAAACTCCTTCCTGGTAATTGATCTGTTCAAATTTTCTATATTTTGCTGCTTTAGTTTTGTTAGATTATATGCTTCTGTAAACTTTTTTTAGAAGACTTTATTTATTTATTTGTCAGAGAGATAGAGAGAGAGCACAAGTAAGGAGAGCAGCAGGCAGAGGAAGTAGCAGGCTCCCTGCTGAGCAACAAGCCTGATGCAGGACTGGATCCCAGGACCGTAGGATCATGACCTGAGCCAAAGGCAGACGCTTAACCAACTGAGCCACCCAGGTGTCCCATTTCTGTGAACTTAATTTCTTCTTGGTTGTAAAATTTGTTGGTATATAGTTTTTCATAATATTCTCATATAGTTTTTTTGTATTTCTGTGGATTTCGTTGCTATTTCTCCTCTTTCATTGGTGATTTTGTTTGAGTCCTTTCTTCGTTGTTGTTGCTGTTATTGTTGTTGTTGTTGCTATTGTTGTCGAGTCTGACAAGAGGCTTATCAATTTTGTTTATCTTTTTTAAAATTTTTTTGTTTTTTATTTATTTAATTTTATTATGTTATGTTACTCATCATACAATACATCATTAGTTTTTGATGTGGTGCTCCATGAACCACTGTTTTCGGATAACACCCAGTGCTCCATGCAGTACGTTTCCTCCTAAATAACCATCACCAGGCTAAAAAATCCCCCCTCCCACCTCCCCTCTAAAACCCTGTTTGTTTCTCAGAGTCCATAGTCTCTTATGGTTCATTTCTCCCTCTCATCCCCCCCCCTTCATTTTTCCCTTCCTTCTCCTAATGTCTTCCATGCTATTCCTTATGTTCCACAAATAAGTGAAACCATATGATAATTTGCTTTCTCTGCTTGACTTATTTCACTTAGCATAATCTCCTCCAGTCCCATCCATGTTGATGCAAAAGTTGGGTATTCATCCTGTCTGATGGCTGAGTAATATTTCATTGTATATATGGACCACATCTTCTTTATCCATTCATCTGTTGAAGGACATCTGGGCTCTTTCCACAGTTTGGCTATTGCAGATATTGCTGCTATTAACATTGGGGTGCATATGGCCCTTCTTTTCACTACATCTGTGTCTTTGGGGTAAATACCCAGGAGTGCAATTGCTGGGTCATAGGGTAGCTCTATTTTTAATTTTTTTGAGGAACCTCCACACTGTTTTCCAAAGTGGCTGTACCAACTTGCATTCCCACCAACAGCAGAAGATGGTTCCCCTTTCTCCACAACCTCTCCAACATTTGTTGTTTCTTTCTCTGTCCATTTTTGCCATTCTAACTGGTAAAGGTAGTATCTCAATGTGGTTTTGATTTGGATTTCCCTGATGGCTAATGATGAACATTTTTTCATGTGTCTGTTAGCCATTTGTATGTTTTCTTCAGAGAAGTGTCTTTTCATATCTTCTACCCATTTTTAAACTTGATTATTTGTTTTTTGGGTGTTGAGTTTGAGAAGTTCTTTATAGATATCAGATACCAGCCCTTTATCTTTAGTGTCATTTACAAATATCTTCTCCCATTCTGTGGGTTGCCTCTTTGTTTGGTTGACAGTTTCCTTTGCTGTGCAGAAGCTTTTTATCTTGATGAACTCCCAAATGTTCATTTTTGCTTTTGCTTCACTAGCTTTTGGAGATGTATCTTGAAGGAAGTTGTTGTGGCCGATGTCAAAGAGGTTACTGCCTATGTTCTTCTCTAGGATTTTGATGGATTCCTGTCTCACATTGAGGTCTTGTATACATTTTGAGTTTATCTTTGTGTATGGTGTTAGAGAATGGTCGAGTTTCATTCTTCTGCATGTGGCTGTCCAAACTTCCCAGCACCATTTATTGAAGAGACTGTCTTCTTTCCATTGCATGTTTTTTCCTGCTTTGTTGAAGATTAGTTGACCATAGATTTGAGGGTCCATATCTGAGTTCTCTATTCTGTTCCATTGGTCTATATGTCTGTTTTTGTGCCAGTACCATGCTGTCTTGGTGATCACTGCTTTGTAATATAGCTTGAAATCGGACAACATGATGCCCCCAGCTTTGTTTTTCTTTTTCAACATTTCCTTGGCAATTTGAGGTCTTTTCTGATTCCATAGAAATTTTAGAATTGTTTGTTCCAGCACTTTGAAAAATGTCATTGGAATTTTGATCGGGATGGCATTGAAGGTATAGATTGCTCTGGGTAGCATAGACATTTTAACAATGTTTATTCTTCTGACCCATGAGCATGGAATGTTTTTCCATCTTTTTATGTCTTCTTCAATTTCTTTCATGAGTGTTCTGTAGTTCCTAGCATATAGATCCTTTACCTCTTTGGTTAGGTTTATTCTGAGGTATCTTATGGTTTTGGGTGCTATTGTAAATGGAATCATTTCCCTAATTTCTCTTTCTACAGTTGCGCTGTTAGTGTATAAGAAAGCAAGTGATTTCTGTGCATTGATTTTGTATCCTGCCACATTACTGAATTGCTGGATGAGTTCTAGTAATTTGGGGGTGGAGTCTTTTGGGTTTTCCACATAAAGTATCGTGTCATCTGCGAAAAGAGAGAGTTTGACTTCTTCTTTGCCAATTTGAATACATTTTATTTCTTTTTGTTGTCTGAGCGCTGTGGCTAGGACTTCTAGTACTATGTTGAAAAATAGTGGCGAGAGTGGGCATCCTTGACGTGTTCCTGATCTTACAGGAAAGGCTCTCAGCTTTTCCCCATTGAGAATGATATTTGCTGTGGGTTTTTCATAGATGGATTTTATGAACTTGAGGAATGTTCCCTCTATCCCTATACTCTGAAGAGTTTTAATCAGAAAAGGATGCTGTATTTAGTCAAATGTTTTTTTCTGCATCAATTGAGAGGTCATATGGTTCTTCTCTCTCCCCTTATTAATGTGTTCTATCACATTGATTGATTTGCGAATGTTGAACCACCCTTGCATCCCAGGGATAAATCCCACTTGGTCGTGGTGGATGATCCTTTTAATGTATTGTTGGATCCTATTAGCTAGGATTTTGTTGAGGATTTTGGAATCCATATTCATCAGGGATATTGGTCTGAAATTCTCCCTTTTGATGGGGTTTTTGCTTGGTTTGGGGATTAAGGTAATGCTGGCCTCATAGAATGAGTCTGGAAGCTTTCCATCTGTTTCTATTTTTGAAACAGCTTCAAGAGAAGAGGTATTGTTTCTTCTTTGAATGTTTGCTGGAATTCCCAGGGAATCCATCAGGCCCTGGACTCTTGTTTTTTGGGAAGTTTTTGATCACTGCTTCAATCTCGTTACTGGTTATTGGCCTATTCAGGTTGTCAATTTCTTCCTGTTTCAGTCTTGGTTTCCAGGAAGGCATCCATTTCATCCAGATTGCTCAGGTTATTGGCATGTAGTTGTTGATAATAATTTTATCTTTTCAAAGAACCAGCTCCTGGATTCAACACTCTGTTGTACTGTTTTGTTTTTTTAAGTGTAAGTTTTTAAAAAATATTATTTATTTCTTCTCTAGTCTTTAGTATTTTTTTTCTTCCACTGTTCTGGGGTTTTGTTGTTCTTTTCTTAGGTCCTTTAGGTATAAAGTTAGGTTATTTGATATTTTTCTTGTTTCTTGAGATGGACCTGTATTGCTATAAACTTTGCTTTTAGAACCGCTTTTGCTACATCTCAAAAGTTTTACACCATTATGTTTTGATTTTGGAATTGTAATTTTGATTTCTTCCCTGACTTCTTGGTTGACACATTCACTGATGTAACATGTTATTTAACCTCTATATTCTTGTGATGTGTCCAGATTTTGTCTTGTGGTTGATTTCTAATTTCATAGTGTTATGGTCAGAAAAGTTGCATGGTATGATTTCGAACTTTTTCAATTAGTTGATACTTGTTTCTTGGCCTAATATGTGATCTATTCTATAGAATGTTCCATTTGCACTTGAAATGAATGTGTATTCTGCTATTTTAGGATGGAATGTTCTGAATATGTCTGTAAATGTATCTGTTCCAGTGTGTCATTCAAAATCACTATTCCCTAGTTTATTTTCTGTTTGGAAGATTTGTCCATTGATTTAAGTGGGATGTGAAAGTCCCATGCTATTATTGTATTATGGTCAATTAGTTCCTTTATGTTTATTAACTGTTTTATGTATTTGAGCAGTCCCATGTTGGGTTCATTAATATTTACACTTCTTATATCTTTTTGCTGGATTGCCCCTTTATTATTATAAAGTGTTCTTCTTTGTTTCCTGTTACAATCTCTGTTTGTTTGTTTGTTTTTGTTTTAAGTAGGCTCCATGCTCTGTGTGGAGCCCAACAGTGAGCTTGCACAACCCTAAGACCATGGTTTCACTTATTTGTGGAACATAAGGAATAGCATGGAGGACATTAGGAGACGGAAGGGAAAAATGAAGGGGGGGGGAAATCAGAGGGAGAGATGAACCATGAGAGACTATGGACTCTGAGAAACAAACAGGGTTTTAGAGGGGAAGGGGGAGGGGAAGGGGTTAGCCCTGTGATGGATATTAAGGAGGGCACGAACTGCATGGAGCAATGGGTGTAATATGAAACAATGGATCATGGATCACCACATCAAAAACTAACGATGTATTCTATGGTGACTAACATAACATAATAACATTTAAAAAATTAAAAAAAAAAGTGTTGGACACTTAACCAACTGAGCCACCCAGGAGCCCCACAGTCTCTGGTTTAATGTCTATTTTGTCCGATACAAGTATTGCTACCCTGGCATTCCTTTGACATCCATTTGCATATAAATGTTTCTCCATTTCCTTACTTCCATTCTGCAAATGTCTTTAGGTCTGATATAAATCTCTTTTAGACAGCATATAGATTTATCTTGTTTTTTATCCACTCTGCCACCCTATATCTTTTGATTGGAGCATTTAGTCCACTTACATTCAAAGTAGTTATTCATAGATATATATTTATTGCCATTTTTTTTTTTACTTGTTTTGTGGTTGTTTTTGTAGTTTTTCTCTAATCCTTTCTTCTCTCTTTCATGGTTTTCTTTTTTTTTAAGATTTTATTTATTTATTTATTTATTTATTTATTTATTTATTTATTTGACACAGAGAGAGAACACAAGCAAGCGGAGCAGCAGGCAGAGGGAGAAGCTGAAGCAGGCTCCCCACCAAGCAGGGAGCCTATGAGGGGTTCAATCCCAGGATCCTGGGATCACGACCTGAGCCAAAGGCAGATGCTTAACCGACTGAGCCACTCAGCCCCCCGACCATGGTTTTGTTTAATGATATTCTTGGGTTCCTTACTCTTTATTTTTTGCACATCTATTACTGTTTTTTTGATTTGTGGTTACCATTCAGTTTGTATATAACTTGTTTTGCATATAGCAGTGTATTTGGTCACTTAATTTTTAACTTATTCTTTATTCCTTTCCCTCCCCATTTTGGATATTTAGTATCATCATTTACATCCTTTTATTTTGTCTTTCCCTTGATTGAATTTTACAGATACACTTAATTATGTATTTATTTATTTTTTGTGTGCTTTCAATTTTTTTTTTTACTCTTACTTACAGCTTTTGTTTTCCACTCACAGAGTCCCCCTTAACATTTCTCACAGGCTGGTTTAGTGGTTATAAATTCTTTTAAATTTTGTCTGGGAAACTCTTTAGCTCTCCTTCTATTCTGAATGATATCTTTGCTGGATAAGCATTCTTGGTTACAGATTTTTCTCTTTCAACACTTTGAATACATCTTGTCACTCCCTTCAGGCCTGCAGGGTTTCTGCTTAAAAATCAGTTGATTGTCTTTGGGGTTTCCTTTTATATAACTGTTATGTTTTCCTTTGCAACCTTCAAAATTATTTCTTTATCATTATTTTTTTTTTCCATTTTAACTACTGTGTCTTGGTTTGGACCTCCTTGGGTTGAATATGATGGGGAGTCTCTGTGGCTTCTGGCTCTGGATCTCTGTTTCCCTCCCCAGATTTCAACTATTATTTTATCTAATACATTTTCTGCCCCTATTGTTCTCTCTTCACATTCTGGGATTTCTATAATGTCAATGTTTTTGCTTTTCATGGAGTCACTGACTTCTCAAAGTCTATTCTCATATGGAGTATTTGTTTGCCTCTCATCTGTTCAGCTTGATTGCTTTCCATTCCTCTATCCTCCAGGTTACTGATACATTCTTTTCCTTCCTGTACCCTACTAATTATCTTATCATTTTATTATCATTTATTGAGTTCTTCATCTTTGATATGTTATTTTTTATCTCTTTGTCAAGGGTCTCACTGATGTCTTCCACTCTTTTCTGAAGTCCAATGAGCATCTTTATGATGATTTATTTAAGGTCTTCATCAGGCATATTCCTTATTTCTCTTTCACTAAAATTTCCTGCTGTGATTTTGTCCTGTTCTTTCATTTGGGACATATTTCTCTGTTTTCTCGTCTACCTCTCTGTGTCTGTTTCTCTGTGTTACATCTGCTCTTGAAAGTAGTGGCCTTATGAAGAAGAGTCCATGAATTACCCTAAAATGCAGTATCCCTTGTTCACTAAAACTTGTCACTTCAAGGGATTCTTCTATGTATGTTCCTTGTATCTGGCTATTGAGTCTGAGTCACTCTTCCTTTCAGTCCAGACGTCTACACTGACTCTATCTCTGTTGTGGACTGCACTTGATCTCTCTGATGCTCATTTTTTATTGGATTATTTGGGTTTTTGTGTGTTGAGTTGTATAAGTTCTTTATAAATTTCTAATACTAATCCCTTATTGGATACATCATCTGTAAATGTCTTATTCCATTAGGCAGTTCTCTTTTAGTTTTGTTGATTATTTCCTTTGCTGTGCAGAAGTTTATCTGTTTGTTTATTGATATACTCCCAATACTTTATTTTTGGTTTTGTTTCCCTTGGTTCAGGAGAAACATCTAGAAAAATAAGAGGAAAATAACTAGAAAAAAAGTAACTAGAAAAGTATTTATATACCAAAGAAATTACTGCCTGTGATCTCTTCTGGGATTTTATGATTTAAGGTTTCACATTTAGGTCTTTAATCCATGGTGAGTTTATATGTGTATGCTGTAAGAAAGTGGTCCAGTTTCATTCTTTCGCATATAGCTGGGTAGTTTTCCCAGCACCATTTGTTGCAGAGATTGTCTTTCTCCCATTGCTCATTCTTGCCTCCTTTATTAAAGATAAATTGACAACATAATTATGGGTTTATTTCTGGGCTTTCTATTCTGTTCTATTGATATATATGTCTATTTTTAGGTCAATACTATACTGTTTTGATTATTACAGCTTTGTAGTATATCTTGAAATCTGAGATTGTGATGCCTCCAGTCGTGTTCTTCTGTTTGAAGATTGCTTTGGCTATTTGAGGCCTTTTATGGTTCCACACAAATTTTAGGATTTTTTTCTATTTCTGTGAAAAAGTCATTGGTATTTTGATAGAGATTGCATTATATCTGTAGATTGTTCTAGGTAGTATGGATATTCTGAAAATGTTTTTCCAGTGGATGAGAATGGAATATCTCTCCATTTGTTTGTGTCATCTTCAATCTATTTCATCAATATATTACAGTTTTGGAGTACAGGTCTTTCACTTGCTTGGCTAATTTTATTCCTAGGTATTTTATTATTTTTGGTACAATTATAAATGGGATTGCTTTCTTAATTTCTCTTTCTCCTACTTCACTACTAGTATATAGAACTGTAATGTATTTGGGGAGAGGATGCAAGATGGCAGAGTAGGAGCACCCTCAGTTTACTTCATCTGATATTTACAACTGTTTTTGTGTGTGATATATATATATATATATATCCATCTTTTTAATCTATTCATGTATAGATGAACACATGTGGCTAAAATTGACAACACAAGAAACAACAGGTGTTGGGAAGGATGTGGAGAAAGGGAAACCTCTTGCACTGTCAGTGGGAATGCAAACTGGTGCAGCCACTCTGGAAAAGTTCCTCAAATAGTTAAAAATAGAACTGACAACCCAGTAATCACACTACTGGATATTTACCCAAAGGGTACAAAAATACTGATTTGAAAGGATAGTTGCATTCCAATGTTTATGGCATCATTTTCGACAACAGACAAATTATAGAAAAAGCCCAAATGCCCATTGACTGATGAATGGATAAAGAACTTGTGGTATATATAGATAGATATAGATAGATAGATATAGATATAGATATAGATATAGATATAGATATAGATATAGA
>NW_022591022.1:0-8638 GCF_004348235.1 Phoca vitulina
GGATGTTTTACCTTGTCAAATGCTTTATCTTCATCTATAGAGATGATAATATGTTTCTTATCTTTTCTCTTATTGATGTGATGTATCACATTGATTGATTTGTGAATATTGAACCACTCTTGCATCCCAGGAATAAACCCCACTTGATTGTGATGAACGATTTTTTTTAAATGTATGGCTAGATTCTGTTTTCTAGTATTTTGCTGAGGATATTGGAATCTGTGTTTATGAAGGATATTGGCCTGTTTTCTTTTCTTTCTTTTTTTTGTGATGACTTTTGTGGTTTTGTTATCATGGTAATGCTGGCCACATAGAATTAATTTTGAAGTTTTCCTTTATTTTTTTTAATAGCTTGAGAAGAATAGGTATTAACTTTTCTTTAAATGTATGGTAGAATTCATCTGTGAAGCATTTTGGTCCTGAACTGCTCATTGGGCGTTTTTTGATTACTGATTCAAACTCCTTCCTGGTAATTGATCTGTTCAAATTTTCTATATTTTGCTGCTTTAGTTTTGTTAGATTATATGCTTCTGTAAACTTTTTTTAGAAGACTTTATTTATTTATTTGTCAGAGAGATAGAGAGAGAGCACAAGTAAGGAGAGCAGCAGGCAGAGGAAGTAGCAGGCTCCCTGCTGAGCAACAAGCCTGATGCAGGACTGGATCCCAGGACCGTAGGATCATGACCTGAGCCAAAGGCAGACGCTTAACCAACTGAGCCACCCAGGTGTCCCATTTCTGTGAACTTAATTTCTTCTTGGTTGTAAAATTTGTTGGTATATAGTTTTTCATAATATTCTCATATAGTTTTTTTGTATTTCTGTGGATTTCGTTGCTATTTCTCCTCTTTCATTGGTGATTTTGTTTGAGTCCTTTCTTCGTTGTTGTTGCTGTTATTGTTGTTGTTGTTGCTATTGTTGTCGAGTCTGACAAGAGGCTTATCAATTTTGTTTATCTTTTTTAAAATTTTTTTGTTTTTTATTTATTTAATTTTATTATGTTATGTTACTCATCATACAATACATCATTAGTTTTTGATGTGGTGCTCCATGAACCACTGTTTTCGGATAACACCCAGTGCTCCATGCAGTACGTTTCCTCCTAAATAACCATCACCAGGCTAAAAAATCCCCCCTCCCACCTCCCCTCTAAAACCCTGTTTGTTTCTCAGAGTCCATAGTCTCTTATGGTTCATTTCTCCCTCTCATCCCCCCCCCTTCATTTTTCCCTTCCTTCTCCTAATGTCTTCCATGCTATTCCTTATGTTCCACAAATAAGTGAAACCATATGATAATTTGCTTTCTCTGCTTGACTTATTTCACTTAGCATAATCTCCTCCAGTCCCATCCATGTTGATGCAAAAGTTGGGTATTCATCCTGTCTGATGGCTGAGTAATATTTCATTGTATATATGGACCACATCTTCTTTATCCATTCATCTGTTGAAGGACATCTGGGCTCTTTCCACAGTTTGGCTATTGCAGATATTGCTGCTATTAACATTGGGGTGCATATGGCCCTTCTTTTCACTACATCTGTGTCTTTGGGGTAAATACCCAGGAGTGCAATTGCTGGGTCATAGGGTAGCTCTATTTTTAATTTTTTTGAGGAACCTCCACACTGTTTTCCAAAGTGGCTGTACCAACTTGCATTCCCACCAACAGCAGAAGATGGTTCCCCTTTCTCCACAACCTCTCCAACATTTGTTGTTTCTTTCTCTGTCCATTTTTGCCATTCTAACTGGTAAAGGTAGTATCTCAATGTGGTTTTGATTTGGATTTCCCTGATGGCTAATGATGAACATTTTTTCATGTGTCTGTTAGCCATTTGTATGTTTTCTTCAGAGAAGTGTCTTTTCATATCTTCTACCCATTTTTAAACTTGATTATTTGTTTTTTGGGTGTTGAGTTTGAGAAGTTCTTTATAGATATCAGATACCAGCCCTTTATCTTTAGTGTCATTTACAAATATCTTCTCCCATTCTGTGGGTTGCCTCTTTGTTTGGTTGACAGTTTCCTTTGCTGTGCAGAAGCTTTTTATCTTGATGAACTCCCAAATGTTCATTTTTGCTTTTGCTTCACTAGCTTTTGGAGATGTATCTTGAAGGAAGTTGTTGTGGCCGATGTCAAAGAGGTTACTGCCTATGTTCTTCTCTAGGATTTTGATGGATTCCTGTCTCACATTGAGGTCTTGTATACATTTTGAGTTTATCTTTGTGTATGGTGTTAGAGAATGGTCGAGTTTCATTCTTCTGCATGTGGCTGTCCAAACTTCCCAGCACCATTTATTGAAGAGACTGTCTTCTTTCCATTGCATGTTTTTTCCTGCTTTGTTGAAGATTAGTTGACCATAGATTTGAGGGTCCATATCTGAGTTCTCTATTCTGTTCCATTGGTCTATATGTCTGTTTTTGTGCCAGTACCATGCTGTCTTGGTGATCACTGCTTTGTAATATAGCTTGAAATCGGACAACATGATGCCCCCAGCTTTGTTTTTCTTTTTCAACATTTCCTTGGCAATTTGAGGTCTTTTCTGATTCCATAGAAATTTTAGAATTGTTTGTTCCAGCACTTTGAAAAATGTCATTGGAATTTTGATCGGGATGGCATTGAAGGTATAGATTGCTCTGGGTAGCATAGACATTTTAACAATGTTTATTCTTCTGACCCATGAGCATGGAATGTTTTTCCATCTTTTTATGTCTTCTTCAATTTCTTTCATGAGTGTTCTGTAGTTCCTAGCATATAGATCCTTTACCTCTTTGGTTAGGTTTATTCTGAGGTATCTTATGGTTTTGGGTGCTATTGTAAATGGAATCATTTCCCTAATTTCTCTTTCTACAGTTGCGCTGTTAGTGTATAAGAAAGCAAGTGATTTCTGTGCATTGATTTTGTATCCTGCCACATTACTGAATTGCTGGATGAGTTCTAGTAATTTGGGGGTGGAGTCTTTTGGGTTTTCCACATAAAGTATCGTGTCATCTGCGAAAAGAGAGAGTTTGACTTCTTCTTTGCCAATTTGAATACATTTTATTTCTTTTTGTTGTCTGAGCGCTGTGGCTAGGACTTCTAGTACTATGTTGAAAAATAGTGGCGAGAGTGGGCATCCTTGACGTGTTCCTGATCTTACAGGAAAGGCTCTCAGCTTTTCCCCATTGAGAATGATATTTGCTGTGGGTTTTTCATAGATGGATTTTATGAACTTGAGGAATGTTCCCTCTATCCCTATACTCTGAAGAGTTTTAATCAGAAAAGGATGCTGTATTTAGTCAAATGTTTTTTTCTGCATCAATTGAGAGGTCATATGGTTCTTCTCTCTCCCCTTATTAATGTGTTCTATCACATTGATTGATTTGCGAATGTTGAACCACCCTTGCATCCCAGGGATAAATCCCACTTGGTCGTGGTGGATGATCCTTTTAATGTATTGTTGGATCCTATTAGCTAGGATTTTGTTGAGGATTTTGGAATCCATATTCATCAGGGATATTGGTCTGAAATTCTCCCTTTTGATGGGGTTTTTGCTTGGTTTGGGGATTAAGGTAATGCTGGCCTCATAGAATGAGTCTGGAAGCTTTCCATCTGTTTCTATTTTTGAAACAGCTTCAAGAGAAGAGGTATTGTTTCTTCTTTGAATGTTTGCTGGAATTCCCAGGGAATCCATCAGGCCCTGGACTCTTGTTTTTTGGGAAGTTTTTGATCACTGCTTCAATCTCGTTACTGGTTATTGGCCTATTCAGGTTGTCAATTTCTTCCTGTTTCAGTCTTGGTTTCCAGGAAGGCATCCATTTCATCCAGATTGCTCAGGTTATTGGCATGTAGTTGTTGATAATAATTTTATCTTTTCAAAGAACCAGCTCCTGGATTCAACACTCTGTTGTACTGTTTTGTTTTTTTAAGTGTAAGTTTTTAAAAAATATTATTTATTTCTTCTCTAGTCTTTAGTATTTTTTTTCTTCCACTGTTCTGGGGTTTTGTTGTTCTTTTCTTAGGTCCTTTAGGTATAAAGTTAGGTTATTTGATATTTTTCTTGTTTCTTGAGATGGACCTGTATTGCTATAAACTTTGCTTTTAGAACCGCTTTTGCTACATCTCAAAAGTTTTACACCATTATGTTTTGATTTTGGAATTGTAATTTTGATTTCTTCCCTGACTTCTTGGTTGACACATTCACTGATGTAACATGTTATTTAACCTCTATATTCTTGTGATGTGTCCAGATTTTGTCTTGTGGTTGATTTCTAATTTCATAGTGTTATGGTCAGAAAAGTTGCATGGTATGATTTCGAACTTTTTCAATTAGTTGATACTTGTTTCTTGGCCTAATATGTGATCTATTCTATAGAATGTTCCATTTGCACTTGAAATGAATGTGTATTCTGCTATTTTAGGATGGAATGTTCTGAATATGTCTGTAAATGTATCTGTTCCAGTGTGTCATTCAAAATCACTATTCCCTAGTTTATTTTCTGTTTGGAAGATTTGTCCATTGATTTAAGTGGGATGTGAAAGTCCCATGCTATTATTGTATTATGGTCAATTAGTTCCTTTATGTTTATTAACTGTTTTATGTATTTGAGCAGTCCCATGTTGGGTTCATTAATATTTACACTTCTTATATCTTTTTGCTGGATTGCCCCTTTATTATTATAAAGTGTTCTTCTTTGTTTCCTGTTACAATCTCTGTTTGTTTGTTTGTTTTTGTTTTAAGTAGGCTCCATGCTCTGTGTGGAGCCCAACAGTGAGCTTGCACAACCCTAAGACCATGGTTTCACTTATTTGTGGAACATAAGGAATAGCATGGAGGACATTAGGAGACGGAAGGGAAAAATGAAGGGGGGGGGAAATCAGAGGGAGAGATGAACCATGAGAGACTATGGACTCTGAGAAACAAACAGGGTTTTAGAGGGGAAGGGGGAGGGGAAGGGGTTAGCCCTGTGATGGATATTAAGGAGGGCACGAACTGCATGGAGCAATGGGTGTAATATGAAACAATGGATCATGGATCACCACATCAAAAACTAACGATGTATTCTATGGTGACTAACATAACATAATAACATTTAAAAAATTAAAAAAAAAAGTGTTGGACACTTAACCAACTGAGCCACCCAGGAGCCCCACAGTCTCTGGTTTAATGTCTATTTTGTCCGATACAAGTATTGCTACCCTGGCATTCCTTTGACATCCATTTGCATATAAATGTTTCTCCATTTCCTTACTTCCATTCTGCAAATGTCTTTAGGTCTGATATAAATCTCTTTTAGACAGCATATAGATTTATCTTGTTTTTTATCCACTCTGCCACCCTATATCTTTTGATTGGAGCATTTAGTCCACTTACATTCAAAGTAGTTATTCATAGATATATATTTATTGCCATTTTTTTTTTTACTTGTTTTGTGGTTGTTTTTGTAGTTTTTCTCTAATCCTTTCTTCTCTCTTTCATGGTTTTCTTTTTTTTTAAGATTTTATTTATTTATTTATTTATTTATTTATTTATTTATTTATTTGACACAGAGAGAGAACACAAGCAAGCGGAGCAGCAGGCAGAGGGAGAAGCTGAAGCAGGCTCCCCACCAAGCAGGGAGCCTATGAGGGGTTCAATCCCAGGATCCTGGGATCACGACCTGAGCCAAAGGCAGATGCTTAACCGACTGAGCCACTCAGCCCCCCGACCATGGTTTTGTTTAATGATATTCTTGGGTTCCTTACTCTTTATTTTTTGCACATCTATTACTGTTTTTTTGATTTGTGGTTACCATTCAGTTTGTATATAACTTGTTTTGCATATAGCAGTGTATTTGGTCACTTAATTTTTAACTTATTCTTTATTCCTTTCCCTCCCCATTTTGGATATTTAGTATCATCATTTACATCCTTTTATTTTGTCTTTCCCTTGATTGAATTTTACAGATACACTTAATTATGTATTTATTTATTTTTTGTGTGCTTTCAATTTTTTTTTTTACTCTTACTTACAGCTTTTGTTTTCCACTCACAGAGTCCCCCTTAACATTTCTCACAGGCTGGTTTAGTGGTTATAAATTCTTTTAAATTTTGTCTGGGAAACTCTTTAGCTCTCCTTCTATTCTGAATGATATCTTTGCTGGATAAGCATTCTTGGTTACAGATTTTTCTCTTTCAACACTTTGAATACATCTTGTCACTCCCTTCAGGCCTGCAGGGTTTCTGCTTAAAAATCAGTTGATTGTCTTTGGGGTTTCCTTTTATATAACTGTTATGTTTTCCTTTGCAACCTTCAAAATTATTTCTTTATCATTATTTTTTTTTTCCATTTTAACTACTGTGTCTTGGTTTGGACCTCCTTGGGTTGAATATGATGGGGAGTCTCTGTGGCTTCTGGCTCTGGATCTCTGTTTCCCTCCCCAGATTTCAACTATTATTTTATCTAATACATTTTCTGCCCCTATTGTTCTCTCTTCACATTCTGGGATTTCTATAATGTCAATGTTTTTGCTTTTCATGGAGTCACTGACTTCTCAAAGTCTATTCTCATATGGAGTATTTGTTTGCCTCTCATCTGTTCAGCTTGATTGCTTTCCATTCCTCTATCCTCCAGGTTACTGATACATTCTTTTCCTTCCTGTACCCTACTAATTATCTTATCATTTTATTATCATTTATTGAGTTCTTCATCTTTGATATGTTATTTTTTATCTCTTTGTCAAGGGTCTCACTGATGTCTTCCACTCTTTTCTGAAGTCCAATGAGCATCTTTATGATGATTTATTTAAGGTCTTCATCAGGCATATTCCTTATTTCTCTTTCACTAAAATTTCCTGCTGTGATTTTGTCCTGTTCTTTCATTTGGGACATATTTCTCTGTTTTCTCGTCTACCTCTCTGTGTCTGTTTCTCTGTGTTACATCTGCTCTTGAAAGTAGTGGCCTTATGAAGAAGAGTCCATGAATTACCCTAAAATGCAGTATCCCTTGTTCACTAAAACTTGTCACTTCAAGGGATTCTTCTATGTATGTTCCTTGTATCTGGCTATTGAGTCTGAGTCACTCTTCCTTTCAGTCCAGACGTCTACACTGACTCTATCTCTGTTGTGGACTGCACTTGATCTCTCTGATGCTCATTTTTTATTGGATTATTTGGGTTTTTGTGTGTTGAGTTGTATAAGTTCTTTATAAATTTCTAATACTAATCCCTTATTGGATACATCATCTGTAAATGTCTTATTCCATTAGGCAGTTCTCTTTTAGTTTTGTTGATTATTTCCTTTGCTGTGCAGAAGTTTATCTGTTTGTTTATTGATATACTCCCAATACTTTATTTTTGGTTTTGTTTCCCTTGGTTCAGGAGAAACATCTAGAAAAATAAGAGGAAAATAACTAGAAAAAAAGTAACTAGAAAAGTATTTATATACCAAAGAAATTACTGCCTGTGATCTCTTCTGGGATTTTATGATTTAAGGTTTCACATTTAGGTCTTTAATCCATGGTGAGTTTATATGTGTATGCTGTAAGAAAGTGGTCCAGTTTCATTCTTTCGCATATAGCTGGGTAGTTTTCCCAGCACCATTTGTTGCAGAGATTGTCTTTCTCCCATTGCTCATTCTTGCCTCCTTTATTAAAGATAAATTGACAACATAATTATGGGTTTATTTCTGGGCTTTCTATTCTGTTCTATTGATATATATGTCTATTTTTAGGTCAATACTATACTGTTTTGATTATTACAGCTTTGTAGTATATCTTGAAATCTGAGATTGTGATGCCTCCAGTCGTGTTCTTCTGTTTGAAGATTGCTTTGGCTATTTGAGGCCTTTTATGGTTCCACACAAATTTTAGGATTTTTTTCTATTTCTGTGAAAAAGTCATTGGTATTTTGATAGAGATTGCATTATATCTGTAGATTGTTCTAGGTAGTATGGATATTCTGAAAATGTTTTTCCAGTGGATGAGAATGGAATATCTCTCCATTTGTTTGTGTCATCTTCAATCTATTTCATCAATATATTACAGTTTTGGAGTACAGGTCTTTCACTTGCTTGGCTAATTTTATTCCTAGGTATTTTATTATTTTTGGTACAATTATAAATGGGATTGCTTTCTTAATTTCTCTTTCTCCTACTTCACTACTAGTATATAGAACTGTAATGTATTTGGGGAGAGGATGCAAGATGGCAGAGTAGGAGCACCCTCAGTTTACTTCATCTGATATTTACAACTGTTTTTGTGTGTGATATATATATATATATATCCATCTTTTTAATCTATTCATGTATAGATGAACACATGTGGCTAAAATTGACAACACAAGAAACAACAGGTGTTGGGAAGGATGTGGAGAAAGGGAAACCTCTTGCACTGTCAGTGGGAATGCAAACTGGTGCAGCCACTCTGGAAAAGTTCCTCAAATAGTTAAAAATAGAACTGACAACCCAGTAATCACACTACTGGATATTTACCCAAAGGGTACAAAAATACTGATTTGAAAGGATAGTTGCATTCCAATGTTTATGGCATCATTTTCGACAACAGACAAATTATAGAAAAAGCCCAAATGCCCATTGACTGATGAATGGATAAAGAACTTGTGGTATATATAGATAGATATAGATAGATAGATATAGATATAGATATAGATATAGATATAGATATAGATATAGA
>NW_022591023.1:0-8634 GCF_004348235.1 Phoca vitulina
ATGAAAAAGTGTTCAATATCGCTCGGCATCAGGGAAATCCAAATCAAAACCTCAATGAGATACCACCTCACACCAGTCAGAATGGCTAAAATTAACAAGTCAGGAAATGACAGATGTTGGCGGGGATGCGGAGAAAGGGGAACCCTCCTACACTGTTGGTGGGAATGCAAGCTGGTGCAGCCACTCTGGAAAACAGTATGGAGGTTCCTCAAAAAGTTGAAAGTAGAGCTACCATATGATCCAGCAATTGCACTCCTGGGTATTTACCCCAAAGATACAAAAGTAGGGACCCGAAAGGCTACGTGCACCCCGATGTTTATAGCAGCAATGTCCACAATAGCCAAACTGTGGAAAGAGCCAAGATGTCCATCAACAGATGAATGGATAAAGAAGATGTGGTATATATATACAATGGAATATTATGCAGCCATCAAAAGGAATAAGATCTTGCCATTTGCAACGACGTGGATGGAACTGGAGGGTATTATGCTGAGCGAAATAAGTCAAACAGAGAAAGACATGTATCATATGACCTCACTGATATGAGGAATTCTTAATCTCAGGAAACAAACTGAGGGTTGCTGGAGTGGGGGGTGGGGTGGGAGGGATGGGGTGACTGGGTGATGGATACTGGGGAGGGTATGTGTTCTGGTAAGCGCTGTGAATTGTGCAAGACTGTTGAATCTCAGATCTGTACCTCTGAAACAAATAATGCAATATATGTTAAGAAAGAAAAAAAGAAGAAGAAGAATGTAGCAGGAGGGGAAGAATGAAGGGGGGGAAATCGGAGGGGGAGAAGAACCATGAGAGACGATGGACTCTGAAAAACAAACTGAGGGTTCTAGAGGGGAGGGAGGTGGGAGGATGGGTTAGCCTGGTGATGGGTATTGAGGAGGGCACGTTCTGCATGGAGCACTGGGTGTTATGCACAAACAATGAATCATGGAACACTATATCTAAAACTAATGATGTAATGTATGGGGATTAACATAACAATAAAAATTAAAAAAAAAAAAGAAATGAGTTTTCAAAGTCTCCTATCCCCCTTTAGCTTCCTCTTCTTAGAGAGTAGTGGTTTGTGACAGGGGTGATTTTGCCCTCCAGAGGACATTTTGTGATGTCAAGACATATTGCCTGTCATGACTGGGGGAGGGTGCAATTGGCATTAGTGGGTAGAGGTCAGGGATACTGCTAACCATCCTACAGTGCCTAGGATGGCCCCACAACAAGGAATTACCAGCACAAACACGTTGCTAGTGCTGAGGTGGGAGACCCCATTGTAGAGCAACATTGTGGGCCTCATTGTCACCCGAGGTACCTGTTCAAAATGACAGATTTCCCCTGGGGAGTCCTAGACCAGGTAGGGCCACCTAGTCCAGGTAGGGTGGACACACAGGTGATTCTAACATGGGTCCTTCTTAGACCACCATTTGGGAGGCACTGTTTTAGCATCTTGGGTAAGAGCCTGGAATTCATTAGAATCTTTCTTCTGGTGGGAGGACCCTGGGCACTCCCGTGTTTAGACCTTCCCTTTCCTGAGCTGTTAGGAACTCTGAGATCACACAGTGCCTTCTCCCTGGGGGCTAGACTTAGATCCAGCACCTTGTTTCTTTGGAGAGCTCAGGTCTTCATCCCTGTCTTTGAAAGCCTAGGGGCCAAAGGAGACACCCCTTAGGTGGATAGCAATTACAGATGCTGCCTCGTCACCACTGACTCTTTGCCTGGGCTGCAGTCCACTTGAGGAGGGGTGCCGCTAATTTCCCACTCAGTCCTAATCTTGGTTCTAAAGTCATGTCTTAGCATGTTTGTCAGTTTAGGCATGTATTTTTTTTTTTTTTTTTTTTTGGACAGGGCCTACTATCCCTCTCCTTCTGGGCAGGAGTGATGGAAGTCTATAATCCTGGGGCAGCTCCTCTTGCTGCTGACTTGGACACAGCTGGTCATAAATAGCCACAGCCGTATGAGCACTTCTATGTACCTCCACTAGCCATTTCCCAACAAATGGAACATCGTGGGTCGCAAAGCGTTTTAGGCTGCAGTGCGTTTAGGCTATTCAGAGACTGCATGCAGGCTCCCCCCTCTCGGTATCTCCTCTGGATGAGAAACCGTGCTGGAGCCGGTACAAGGCCATGGCGCTCCTTGCTCTTCCCGTGTCGCCTGAACAAGACCTGGTGATTGCTCAGGTGCATTAAGTACAAGGTTTGTCTTTTTCCCTTTCTCTCCCTGCCTTGCTGCATCTGTTCATTCTTTCAAGTCCATTTTTCACTGCATGCCTCACCGCTATCACCAGTGGTGCTGGCAGAGTGAGTGCCCAGGAGGGAAGACTTCATTGTCTGAGGCCAGAGAGACCTCCTGTGCACTCAGTTCCTGTCCCGACTACTGCTGTTGATTCGGGGTGCAAGATGCCAGTTCAGCCGAGCATTGGTTCAGGTTGGTCAGCCAGAGGAACCTAATCTGCAGGGCTGGGCTGGCTGGAGTGCAGCGATAAGACCTTGGTTGTCCATGCTGCTTTGCTGGCTCTGCACTCCCCGGCAGTCACCACCACCGAACGGGTGGGATGGCTTCTCCCAGAGAGCCGTGGCCTCGCCGCTCTCCTACGCCAGCTTTACGGGCACCATTTGTAGCTCTTTGTCAAGTGCCTGAGAACCAGGCCCTTCCCCTGGGGCTTTATAAGGTGGATGCAGTCATTCCCATTGGACCAGTGAGGACTCAGGACCTGGGGGACTGTAAGTAGTTTGTACAAGACCACACAGCCTCATAAATGGTGGGAGGGGGATTTACACAGGGATGGCTAATTCCAGAATCTTTAGTCCGGCCTCCGTTGTTCAAGCTGTGATTTGTTTATCTTTTTAAAGGGTAGGAAGAGGGGCACCTGGGTGGCTCAGCTGGTTAAGCATCTGCCTTCAGCTCATGATCCCGGGGTCCTGAGATTGAGTCCCACATTGGGCTCCCTGCTCAGCGGGAAGCCTGCTTCTCCCTCTCCCTCTCCCACTCCCCCTGCTTGTGCTTGCTCTCTCTCTCTTTTTGTGTGTGTCAAATAAATAAATAAATAAATAATCTTAGAAAAAAATAAAGGGTAGGAAGATGTGCCTTCAGAAATGGAAATGGCCCCAGCCTAGCGGGAGAATCCATGTTGCCCTGCCTGTTGTGTGCCAGACTGTCCTCTCCAGATCCTCTGGTACCATGTCCTGCACTTGTGAAGTGCTTGTCCCAGGAGCTTGCAGCTGCTCTGGCCTGTCCCTCTCAAGGCAGCCTGTGGAATTAAGCTCTTTGGCTGCCATTTGCACTTGCCATAGGTATAGTGAGTACCTGCAGCTTTGTTCCTGTCCTCAGATCAGTGAGAATGCTCACAGTAAAGTTGAACCTGGAAGAAGGAACAAAAGTGGGTTATTGATTCAGGAGGAAAACCTCACAGAGTCAAAGGGCAGAGAGCTGGTACAGGGTGCCAAGAGCACAGGATGGGCCAGGCGGGGGTGCTGAGAGCTGCAAAAGGCCACATATAACAGCACTTCCGTGTCTAGGCCTCACCGTATCCCCAGGGAGCACGTCTCTACACACTGCCTTCCTCCCCTGGAAGTATGCAGTGAGGGCCCCCCTGCCCCCACCCCGTACTGGGGAATGCAAGGTCTGCTGGGCTCTGTATTTCCCACACTTAGCCCATTCCTGTGCTTCCTAAATAGTTAAGAACTGTCCTCTTTATCCCCACTGCCCCATCATCTGTTACCCAGGTGAGAGCAGTCGTCCCTAAAGGTCTCCTTTCCTTTAGTGGCAGTCCCCAGGGTTCAGATTTCTTACCGATCCAGTCAATCCCCTACTCAAAAATGATGGTCCCCACCTCTCCTTATGGTCTGAACTCCATAGTCCCAGGCACTCAGCCCCAGGCTGCCATCTGCTTACAGTTCCCACAGCCCCATGTCGTGCTCTCCCACCAGCAGAACTGGCCTGCAGGAGCTTTGAACTACACTCAGTCCTCCTTCTTGGGCCTTGTCTGCAACCTGCTTACCCCACTGTGTCCTGTACTTGACCTGGTCGGTTCCCGTATCCCCTTTAAGACAGCTCGACCATTTCCTGTTCCAGGAAGCCTCTCTGGATCCTCTTGGCAGAGCTCAGTGTTGGCCACCACATCCCGACATGGGTCCATCTCTTGCCCTAATTTGAGCTCCCGGTCAGGAAATGATTCTTATTCACACATCACAGCACCAGATATCCAGAATCCAGAGCAGGAAAAAAGCGGGAGGAGAAGGGTACTCTGCAGGAACAGTTCCTCCCACCCCAGTACTGGTCCTCATGGCCTTTCCCCACAAGGGGGCCAGCCCTTCAGAGGGAAGGGCTTCTGGCCTTCTCATCATCAGCAACTCAGGCCCTTCACTAGACAACCTGCGGACGTAGCGGGGGAAGGTGCAGGCACATGGCTCACTCTGTATCTGAAAGCAACATCAGACCCTTCCCTCGGACAGCAAGAGCACCAGTGATGACGCGGAAAAGTGTTCTAGTTTTTAGAGTATTTAAAGACCTCCAGGGCTTGTGGTGAGGGCTCTTGATGGCATCACGCTTTATGCAGTTTTAAATAAACCAAAATGAGTCTTGAGGTGTTTCAATGTTCTTAGAAGCTTACAATCCCAGATTTTAAACTCAAGCGCAGGGCAGTTAAGTTATTTACCCATGTTAAACGACTCATGAAAGGGCTTCTAAAAAATAGTGTTCCATATTTTATTTGAAATGCTTTGGAATATAAAGAATTCATGCACTGTATCACCATAATAATATCACCATGCAAACCTGTAGGATCCTGTGCTTTCTGCACTTCCCAGGAGGAATATAGGTCATTTCATTGTTGTCTCCTGTTAAAATGGTCAGACTTGGCAAATATTTTGGATGTGCTAGTAGCATCTGAGGTGAATGCCAGCTAGGGGTAAAATAAATAGAACATATTATAGGATTTGCTAATTCGCTCCTGATTGTTGGTCATTAGCTGGTGACTTTGCCTAAAGCAGAATGCTGGTCCTTACAGGATACCTGCTCTTTGTCAGGCACTGTGTGGACACTTGTAAGTATTAGCTCCTGCGGCCTGCTCCTTTGTGGATACTCAGTAAATGTTGTATGTCTCTTGAGCAAATGAAAGAGAGCTCCCAGCCACCTTTAAGGGAAACCTGCTTTCTAATCAAGTTTTCACCAGTATTGGAAAGGGGCCTGGTGGGTTCAAATGATACAAAAGCCACAGCAGAGGTATCCGGGAGTACAGATAGTGTGAAGGCTTCTGAGTCGAGTGAGAAGAAACTGAGTTAAATTGCCAAGACTCCAGGGATGTTTGCCCATACGTGGGAACTGTGTATGAGGTAACAGATTAGTCTGCCAGAACTGTGACAGTGTTGTGTTGTCATTTTGGTATTTGTATTTTGTGACATTTTAAAAAGTGTGGTGAAGTATAATTGTTAACATTTTATGTTTTGTCAGCAGTGTTTTATTGAAAATATCTCACTTCCTTCATGAATATGTGATCTTAAAAATGTAGGCAGCTCTCTTAAATGTGGTATTAATTATACCCTGTGACCACTCTTCCCTTAGTGTACCAGAATATAACTGCATTGGAAAGTGGGATTCACCTCACAGGAATTCATTTTACAGCAAACTCTAACAGAATACATTTATTCCATTAAGGTAAACACCCTTGTTTTCTTTTAGATCGACTCAAATATGTTTGAAGGGAGATTGAGGGGAGAATTAAGAATTATGAGGAAAGCTGGATCAATAAAATTTAAATAAGGGAAGCAGACAAATGACTCAACAAATTGAGAAATGTGAGCAGAATGGAGGGAATGGGTTTAAATGGAATCAGGGAGGCATCTGAAGGGCTTTCGGTAGGAGGAACATCCAGATTATGAAGATTTTAAGTCGCTGGGCTATAGTGATCAGCTGGTGAAATCAGGCCTCTGCTGAAATAAGAAAAAAAGAAATGTAGGAATCTCCTTAGTTTTCAAAAAGAAACTCAGGAACGATAAACCAGAAACTAATGAGATTGTTACCCACAGTGAGTGAGTGGAAATGGGCCGGGAAGTCAGGGAAGAGAATGGGACATCTCTGAATGTGCTTTTATATATAGTTGACTTGTGAACCATGTTAACGTGTTACTTATTCAAAAATTAAATAAAGATGGAGTTAAAAATTAGTACAAACAGAAGTAAATGAACCCAGCTGTATATCAGATACATGCCCCTCCACACAGAGGAATAGTATTAATTTGGGTGGACTTCTAGTGTGGGCAAGATAGCTAAACTCATTTCTTCTTGCTCTTTCTCACCGAGTACAATTACATATCCTTAAATACATCGAGAGGCAACCATAGGAGAAATCTGAAAGATAGGAAGAGGAAGGGATACTGGCTAGGGACTCTGGGACTAGAGGAACAACACAGTGGCATGGGGGCTTCCTGACCATCCCACCCAGTGACAGTCAGCAACCCAGGGCCAGTATTTTCAGCCCCCAACCTGTGGCAGACAGCTGCCCAGGTAGGCTTATTGCTTCACCAGATTGAGAGGGAGGCCTGCCAGCCATACTCGGTAGGCCCAGTGGCACCAGCAAGGGAGACCAAGTGGAAGCACCACTGACAAGTGGCCCCAGGAAGCACTCTTCTTCCCTGTGGGCCAGAGACCCCCTTCTCCTACCCAGAGATCCTAGTGGTTCAACAACACCAACTGGGGGGGAATCCTGCCACAACAAGTGGCCCAGATTGGGAGCACTCTTTGTCCAGTCAGTTAGAGACTCCCCTCTCTCACCTGGAGACCCCAGGTGGCTAGGAAGCACTGATCTGGGAAGTGCTCTTTGTCCTGTGGACCAGAGAATCCTTTCTCCTACCTAGAAGCATTGGTGGCTGCTGACACCAGCGGGGGACATCCTGACGCAACTTGTTGGAGCAGTGGTCTTTGTGTACGGTAGGTCAGAGAATCCCACCACCTGGAGGCACTGGGAGGCCTGACACGGGCAGGAGGGATCCCCACCCTAACAAGTGGCTGGCAAGGAAGCACTCTTTGTCCCCACAGACTGGAGAGGCACTTTCTGCCCCCACAGGCAACCCCAGCAGGGATCAAAAAGAGCCCCTGTGGCCTCAGATGAACCCAGGAGACCAGAAAAGTGCAATATGATTCAAGAAGCTGAGCAAATTCCAAAGAAGGTGAATCCAATAGAGGGTACATACCTCAATATCATAAAAGCCATCTATGAAAAACCTACAGCGAATATCATTCTCAATGGGGAAAAACTGAGAGCTTTCCCCCTAAGGTCAGGAACGCGGCAGGGATGTCCACTATCACCACTGCTATTCAACATAGTATTGGAAGTCCTAGCCACAGCAATCAGACAACAAAAAGAAATCAAAGGCATCCAAATTGGCAAAGAAGAAGTCAAACTCTCACTCTTTGCAGATGATATGATACTTTATGTGGAAAATCCCAAAGACTCCACCCCAAAACTGCTAGAACTCATACAGGAATTCAGTCAAGTGGCAGGATATAAAATCAATGCACAGAAGTCAGTGGCATTCCTATACACCAACAACAAGTCAGAAGAAAGAGAAATTAAGGAGTCGATCCCATTTACAATTGCACCCAAAACCATAAGATACCTAGGAATCAATCTAACCAAAGAGGCAAAGGATCTGTACTCAGAAAACTATAAAATACTCATGAAAGAAATTGAGGAAGACACAAAGAAATGGAAAAACGTTCCATGCTCATGGATTGGAAGAACAAATATTGTGAAGATGTCAATCCTACCTAGAGCAATCTACACATTCAATGCAATCCCCATCAAAATACCATCCACTTTCTTCAAAGAAATGGAACAAATAATCCTAAAATTTGTATGGAACCAGAAAAGACCCCGCATAGCCAGAGGAATGTTGAAAAAGAAAAGCAAAGCTGGCGGCATCACAATTCCAGACTTCCAGCTCTACTACAAAGCTGTCATCATCAAGACAGTATGGTACTGGCACAAAAACAGGCACATAGATCAATGGAACAGAATAGAGAGCCCAGAAATGGACCCTCAACTCTATGGTCAACTAATCTTCGACAAAGCAGGAAAGAATGTCCAATGGAAAAAAGACAGTCTCTTCAACAAATGGTGTTGGGAAAATTGGACAGCCACATGCAGAAGAATGAAACTGGACCATTTCCTTACACCACACACAAAAATAGACTCCAAATGGTTGAAAGACCTCAATGTGAGACAGGAGTCCATCAAAATCCTAAAGGAGAACACAGGCAGCAACCTCTTCGACCTCAGCCGCAGCAACTTCTTCCTAGAAACATCGCCAAAGGCAAGGGAAGCAAGGGCAAAAATGAACTATTGGGACTTCATCAAGATAAAAAGCTTTTGCAAAGCAAAGGAAACAGTCAACAAAACCAAAAGACAACTGACAGAATGGGAGAAGATATTTGCAAATGACATATCAGATAAAGGGCTAGTATCCAAAATCTATAAAGAACTCATCAAACTCAACACCCAAAGAACAAAGAATCCAATCAAGAAATGGGCAGAAGACATGAACAGACATTTTTCCAAAGAAGACATCCAAATGGCCAACAGACACATGAAAAAGTGTTCAATATCGCTCGGCATCAGGGAAATCCAAATCAA
>NW_022591024.1:0-8634 GCF_004348235.1 Phoca vitulina
ATGAAAAAGTGTTCAATATCGCTCGGCATCAGGGAAATCCAAATCAAAACCTCAATGAGATACCACCTCACACCAGTCAGAATGGCTAAAATTAACAAGTCAGGAAATGACAGATGTTGGCGGGGATGCGGAGAAAGGGGAACCCTCCTACACTGTTGGTGGGAATGCAAGCTGGTGCAGCCACTCTGGAAAACAGTATGGAGGTTCCTCAAAAAGTTGAAAGTAGAGCTACCATATGATCCAGCAATTGCACTCCTGGGTATTTACCCCAAAGATACAAAAGTAGGGACCCGAAAGGCTACGTGCACCCCGATGTTTATAGCAGCAATGTCCACAATAGCCAAACTGTGGAAAGAGCCAAGATGTCCATCAACAGATGAATGGATAAAGAAGATGTGGTATATATATACAATGGAATATTATGCAGCCATCAAAAGGAATAAGATCTTGCCATTTGCAACGACGTGGATGGAACTGGAGGGTATTATGCTGAGCGAAATAAGTCAAACAGAGAAAGACATGTATCATATGACCTCACTGATATGAGGAATTCTTAATCTCAGGAAACAAACTGAGGGTTGCTGGAGTGGGGGGTGGGGTGGGAGGGATGGGGTGACTGGGTGATGGATACTGGGGAGGGTATGTGTTCTGGTAAGCGCTGTGAATTGTGCAAGACTGTTGAATCTCAGATCTGTACCTCTGAAACAAATAATGCAATATATGTTAAGAAAGAAAAAAAGAAGAAGAAGAATGTAGCAGGAGGGGAAGAATGAAGGGGGGGAAATCGGAGGGGGAGAAGAACCATGAGAGACGATGGACTCTGAAAAACAAACTGAGGGTTCTAGAGGGGAGGGAGGTGGGAGGATGGGTTAGCCTGGTGATGGGTATTGAGGAGGGCACGTTCTGCATGGAGCACTGGGTGTTATGCACAAACAATGAATCATGGAACACTATATCTAAAACTAATGATGTAATGTATGGGGATTAACATAACAATAAAAATTAAAAAAAAAAAAGAAATGAGTTTTCAAAGTCTCCTATCCCCCTTTAGCTTCCTCTTCTTAGAGAGTAGTGGTTTGTGACAGGGGTGATTTTGCCCTCCAGAGGACATTTTGTGATGTCAAGACATATTGCCTGTCATGACTGGGGGAGGGTGCAATTGGCATTAGTGGGTAGAGGTCAGGGATACTGCTAACCATCCTACAGTGCCTAGGATGGCCCCACAACAAGGAATTACCAGCACAAACACGTTGCTAGTGCTGAGGTGGGAGACCCCATTGTAGAGCAACATTGTGGGCCTCATTGTCACCCGAGGTACCTGTTCAAAATGACAGATTTCCCCTGGGGAGTCCTAGACCAGGTAGGGCCACCTAGTCCAGGTAGGGTGGACACACAGGTGATTCTAACATGGGTCCTTCTTAGACCACCATTTGGGAGGCACTGTTTTAGCATCTTGGGTAAGAGCCTGGAATTCATTAGAATCTTTCTTCTGGTGGGAGGACCCTGGGCACTCCCGTGTTTAGACCTTCCCTTTCCTGAGCTGTTAGGAACTCTGAGATCACACAGTGCCTTCTCCCTGGGGGCTAGACTTAGATCCAGCACCTTGTTTCTTTGGAGAGCTCAGGTCTTCATCCCTGTCTTTGAAAGCCTAGGGGCCAAAGGAGACACCCCTTAGGTGGATAGCAATTACAGATGCTGCCTCGTCACCACTGACTCTTTGCCTGGGCTGCAGTCCACTTGAGGAGGGGTGCCGCTAATTTCCCACTCAGTCCTAATCTTGGTTCTAAAGTCATGTCTTAGCATGTTTGTCAGTTTAGGCATGTATTTTTTTTTTTTTTTTTTTTTGGACAGGGCCTACTATCCCTCTCCTTCTGGGCAGGAGTGATGGAAGTCTATAATCCTGGGGCAGCTCCTCTTGCTGCTGACTTGGACACAGCTGGTCATAAATAGCCACAGCCGTATGAGCACTTCTATGTACCTCCACTAGCCATTTCCCAACAAATGGAACATCGTGGGTCGCAAAGCGTTTTAGGCTGCAGTGCGTTTAGGCTATTCAGAGACTGCATGCAGGCTCCCCCCTCTCGGTATCTCCTCTGGATGAGAAACCGTGCTGGAGCCGGTACAAGGCCATGGCGCTCCTTGCTCTTCCCGTGTCGCCTGAACAAGACCTGGTGATTGCTCAGGTGCATTAAGTACAAGGTTTGTCTTTTTCCCTTTCTCTCCCTGCCTTGCTGCATCTGTTCATTCTTTCAAGTCCATTTTTCACTGCATGCCTCACCGCTATCACCAGTGGTGCTGGCAGAGTGAGTGCCCAGGAGGGAAGACTTCATTGTCTGAGGCCAGAGAGACCTCCTGTGCACTCAGTTCCTGTCCCGACTACTGCTGTTGATTCGGGGTGCAAGATGCCAGTTCAGCCGAGCATTGGTTCAGGTTGGTCAGCCAGAGGAACCTAATCTGCAGGGCTGGGCTGGCTGGAGTGCAGCGATAAGACCTTGGTTGTCCATGCTGCTTTGCTGGCTCTGCACTCCCCGGCAGTCACCACCACCGAACGGGTGGGATGGCTTCTCCCAGAGAGCCGTGGCCTCGCCGCTCTCCTACGCCAGCTTTACGGGCACCATTTGTAGCTCTTTGTCAAGTGCCTGAGAACCAGGCCCTTCCCCTGGGGCTTTATAAGGTGGATGCAGTCATTCCCATTGGACCAGTGAGGACTCAGGACCTGGGGGACTGTAAGTAGTTTGTACAAGACCACACAGCCTCATAAATGGTGGGAGGGGGATTTACACAGGGATGGCTAATTCCAGAATCTTTAGTCCGGCCTCCGTTGTTCAAGCTGTGATTTGTTTATCTTTTTAAAGGGTAGGAAGAGGGGCACCTGGGTGGCTCAGCTGGTTAAGCATCTGCCTTCAGCTCATGATCCCGGGGTCCTGAGATTGAGTCCCACATTGGGCTCCCTGCTCAGCGGGAAGCCTGCTTCTCCCTCTCCCTCTCCCACTCCCCCTGCTTGTGCTTGCTCTCTCTCTCTTTTTGTGTGTGTCAAATAAATAAATAAATAAATAATCTTAGAAAAAAATAAAGGGTAGGAAGATGTGCCTTCAGAAATGGAAATGGCCCCAGCCTAGCGGGAGAATCCATGTTGCCCTGCCTGTTGTGTGCCAGACTGTCCTCTCCAGATCCTCTGGTACCATGTCCTGCACTTGTGAAGTGCTTGTCCCAGGAGCTTGCAGCTGCTCTGGCCTGTCCCTCTCAAGGCAGCCTGTGGAATTAAGCTCTTTGGCTGCCATTTGCACTTGCCATAGGTATAGTGAGTACCTGCAGCTTTGTTCCTGTCCTCAGATCAGTGAGAATGCTCACAGTAAAGTTGAACCTGGAAGAAGGAACAAAAGTGGGTTATTGATTCAGGAGGAAAACCTCACAGAGTCAAAGGGCAGAGAGCTGGTACAGGGTGCCAAGAGCACAGGATGGGCCAGGCGGGGGTGCTGAGAGCTGCAAAAGGCCACATATAACAGCACTTCCGTGTCTAGGCCTCACCGTATCCCCAGGGAGCACGTCTCTACACACTGCCTTCCTCCCCTGGAAGTATGCAGTGAGGGCCCCCCTGCCCCCACCCCGTACTGGGGAATGCAAGGTCTGCTGGGCTCTGTATTTCCCACACTTAGCCCATTCCTGTGCTTCCTAAATAGTTAAGAACTGTCCTCTTTATCCCCACTGCCCCATCATCTGTTACCCAGGTGAGAGCAGTCGTCCCTAAAGGTCTCCTTTCCTTTAGTGGCAGTCCCCAGGGTTCAGATTTCTTACCGATCCAGTCAATCCCCTACTCAAAAATGATGGTCCCCACCTCTCCTTATGGTCTGAACTCCATAGTCCCAGGCACTCAGCCCCAGGCTGCCATCTGCTTACAGTTCCCACAGCCCCATGTCGTGCTCTCCCACCAGCAGAACTGGCCTGCAGGAGCTTTGAACTACACTCAGTCCTCCTTCTTGGGCCTTGTCTGCAACCTGCTTACCCCACTGTGTCCTGTACTTGACCTGGTCGGTTCCCGTATCCCCTTTAAGACAGCTCGACCATTTCCTGTTCCAGGAAGCCTCTCTGGATCCTCTTGGCAGAGCTCAGTGTTGGCCACCACATCCCGACATGGGTCCATCTCTTGCCCTAATTTGAGCTCCCGGTCAGGAAATGATTCTTATTCACACATCACAGCACCAGATATCCAGAATCCAGAGCAGGAAAAAAGCGGGAGGAGAAGGGTACTCTGCAGGAACAGTTCCTCCCACCCCAGTACTGGTCCTCATGGCCTTTCCCCACAAGGGGGCCAGCCCTTCAGAGGGAAGGGCTTCTGGCCTTCTCATCATCAGCAACTCAGGCCCTTCACTAGACAACCTGCGGACGTAGCGGGGGAAGGTGCAGGCACATGGCTCACTCTGTATCTGAAAGCAACATCAGACCCTTCCCTCGGACAGCAAGAGCACCAGTGATGACGCGGAAAAGTGTTCTAGTTTTTAGAGTATTTAAAGACCTCCAGGGCTTGTGGTGAGGGCTCTTGATGGCATCACGCTTTATGCAGTTTTAAATAAACCAAAATGAGTCTTGAGGTGTTTCAATGTTCTTAGAAGCTTACAATCCCAGATTTTAAACTCAAGCGCAGGGCAGTTAAGTTATTTACCCATGTTAAACGACTCATGAAAGGGCTTCTAAAAAATAGTGTTCCATATTTTATTTGAAATGCTTTGGAATATAAAGAATTCATGCACTGTATCACCATAATAATATCACCATGCAAACCTGTAGGATCCTGTGCTTTCTGCACTTCCCAGGAGGAATATAGGTCATTTCATTGTTGTCTCCTGTTAAAATGGTCAGACTTGGCAAATATTTTGGATGTGCTAGTAGCATCTGAGGTGAATGCCAGCTAGGGGTAAAATAAATAGAACATATTATAGGATTTGCTAATTCGCTCCTGATTGTTGGTCATTAGCTGGTGACTTTGCCTAAAGCAGAATGCTGGTCCTTACAGGATACCTGCTCTTTGTCAGGCACTGTGTGGACACTTGTAAGTATTAGCTCCTGCGGCCTGCTCCTTTGTGGATACTCAGTAAATGTTGTATGTCTCTTGAGCAAATGAAAGAGAGCTCCCAGCCACCTTTAAGGGAAACCTGCTTTCTAATCAAGTTTTCACCAGTATTGGAAAGGGGCCTGGTGGGTTCAAATGATACAAAAGCCACAGCAGAGGTATCCGGGAGTACAGATAGTGTGAAGGCTTCTGAGTCGAGTGAGAAGAAACTGAGTTAAATTGCCAAGACTCCAGGGATGTTTGCCCATACGTGGGAACTGTGTATGAGGTAACAGATTAGTCTGCCAGAACTGTGACAGTGTTGTGTTGTCATTTTGGTATTTGTATTTTGTGACATTTTAAAAAGTGTGGTGAAGTATAATTGTTAACATTTTATGTTTTGTCAGCAGTGTTTTATTGAAAATATCTCACTTCCTTCATGAATATGTGATCTTAAAAATGTAGGCAGCTCTCTTAAATGTGGTATTAATTATACCCTGTGACCACTCTTCCCTTAGTGTACCAGAATATAACTGCATTGGAAAGTGGGATTCACCTCACAGGAATTCATTTTACAGCAAACTCTAACAGAATACATTTATTCCATTAAGGTAAACACCCTTGTTTTCTTTTAGATCGACTCAAATATGTTTGAAGGGAGATTGAGGGGAGAATTAAGAATTATGAGGAAAGCTGGATCAATAAAATTTAAATAAGGGAAGCAGACAAATGACTCAACAAATTGAGAAATGTGAGCAGAATGGAGGGAATGGGTTTAAATGGAATCAGGGAGGCATCTGAAGGGCTTTCGGTAGGAGGAACATCCAGATTATGAAGATTTTAAGTCGCTGGGCTATAGTGATCAGCTGGTGAAATCAGGCCTCTGCTGAAATAAGAAAAAAAGAAATGTAGGAATCTCCTTAGTTTTCAAAAAGAAACTCAGGAACGATAAACCAGAAACTAATGAGATTGTTACCCACAGTGAGTGAGTGGAAATGGGCCGGGAAGTCAGGGAAGAGAATGGGACATCTCTGAATGTGCTTTTATATATAGTTGACTTGTGAACCATGTTAACGTGTTACTTATTCAAAAATTAAATAAAGATGGAGTTAAAAATTAGTACAAACAGAAGTAAATGAACCCAGCTGTATATCAGATACATGCCCCTCCACACAGAGGAATAGTATTAATTTGGGTGGACTTCTAGTGTGGGCAAGATAGCTAAACTCATTTCTTCTTGCTCTTTCTCACCGAGTACAATTACATATCCTTAAATACATCGAGAGGCAACCATAGGAGAAATCTGAAAGATAGGAAGAGGAAGGGATACTGGCTAGGGACTCTGGGACTAGAGGAACAACACAGTGGCATGGGGGCTTCCTGACCATCCCACCCAGTGACAGTCAGCAACCCAGGGCCAGTATTTTCAGCCCCCAACCTGTGGCAGACAGCTGCCCAGGTAGGCTTATTGCTTCACCAGATTGAGAGGGAGGCCTGCCAGCCATACTCGGTAGGCCCAGTGGCACCAGCAAGGGAGACCAAGTGGAAGCACCACTGACAAGTGGCCCCAGGAAGCACTCTTCTTCCCTGTGGGCCAGAGACCCCCTTCTCCTACCCAGAGATCCTAGTGGTTCAACAACACCAACTGGGGGGGAATCCTGCCACAACAAGTGGCCCAGATTGGGAGCACTCTTTGTCCAGTCAGTTAGAGACTCCCCTCTCTCACCTGGAGACCCCAGGTGGCTAGGAAGCACTGATCTGGGAAGTGCTCTTTGTCCTGTGGACCAGAGAATCCTTTCTCCTACCTAGAAGCATTGGTGGCTGCTGACACCAGCGGGGGACATCCTGACGCAACTTGTTGGAGCAGTGGTCTTTGTGTACGGTAGGTCAGAGAATCCCACCACCTGGAGGCACTGGGAGGCCTGACACGGGCAGGAGGGATCCCCACCCTAACAAGTGGCTGGCAAGGAAGCACTCTTTGTCCCCACAGACTGGAGAGGCACTTTCTGCCCCCACAGGCAACCCCAGCAGGGATCAAAAAGAGCCCCTGTGGCCTCAGATGAACCCAGGAGACCAGAAAAGTGCAATATGATTCAAGAAGCTGAGCAAATTCCAAAGAAGGTGAATCCAATAGAGGGTACATACCTCAATATCATAAAAGCCATCTATGAAAAACCTACAGCGAATATCATTCTCAATGGGGAAAAACTGAGAGCTTTCCCCCTAAGGTCAGGAACGCGGCAGGGATGTCCACTATCACCACTGCTATTCAACATAGTATTGGAAGTCCTAGCCACAGCAATCAGACAACAAAAAGAAATCAAAGGCATCCAAATTGGCAAAGAAGAAGTCAAACTCTCACTCTTTGCAGATGATATGATACTTTATGTGGAAAATCCCAAAGACTCCACCCCAAAACTGCTAGAACTCATACAGGAATTCAGTAAAGTGGCAGGATATAAAATCAATGCACAGAAGTCAGTGGCATTCCTATACACCAACAACAAGTCAGAAGAAAGAGAAATTAAGGAGTCGATCCCATTTACAATTGCACCCAAAACCATAAGATACCTAGGAATCAATCTAACCAAAGAGGCAAAGGATCTGTACTCAGAAAACTATAAAATACTCATGAAAGAAATTGAGGAAGACACAAAGAAATGGAAAAACGTTCCATGCTCATGGATTGGAAGAACAAATATTGTGAAGATGTCAATCCTACCTAGAGCAATCTACACATTCAATGCAATCCCCATCAAAATACCATCCACTTTCTTCAAAGAAATGGAACAAATAATCCTAAAATTTGTATGGAACCAGAAAAGACCCCGCATAGCCAGAGGAATGTTGAAAAAGAAAAGCAAAGCTGGCGGCATCACAATTCCAGACTTCCAGCTCTACTACAAAGCTGTCATCATCAAGACAGTATGGTACTGGCACAAAAACAGGCACATAGATCAATGGAACAGAATAGAGAGCCCAGAAATGGACCCTCAACTCTATGGTCAACTAATCTTCGACAAAGCAGGAAAGAATGTCCAATGGAAAAAAGACAGTCTCTTCAACAAATGGTGTTGGGAAAATTGGACAGCCACATGCAGAAGAATGAAACTGGACCATTTCCTTACACCACACACAAAAATAGACTCCAAATGGTTGAAAGACCTCAATGTGAGACAGGAGTCCATCAAAATCCTAAAGGAGAACACAGGCAGCAACCTCTTCGACCTCAGCCGCAGCAACTTCTTCCTAGAAACATCGCCAAAGGCAAGGGAAGCAAGGGCAAAAATGAACTATTGGGACTTCATCAAGATAAAAAGCTTTTGCAAAGCAAAGGAAACAGTCAACAAAACCAAAAGACAACTGACAGAATGGGAGAAGATATTTGCAAATGACATATCAGATAAAGGGCTAGTATCCAAAATCTATAAAGAACTCATCAAACTCAACACCCAAAGAACAAAGAATCCAATCAAGAAATGGGCAGAAGACATGAACAGACATTTTTCCAAAGAAGACATCCAAATGGCCAACAGACACATGAAAAAGTGTTCAATATCGCTCGGCATCAGGGAAATCCAAATCAA
>NW_022591025.1:0-8629 GCF_004348235.1 Phoca vitulina
TGAATGCCTTGAGTAGAGATTGAGCACAAGTATGAGTTCCAGAGAGACAGGGTGGGAGGGGAGACGTGTGGGTGAGGTGGCTTGCTCAGGGAAAGGACATCCAGACTCTGCTGTTTGAGATCAGGCTTCAATTCCAGTCCCACCAAGGGTTTTCAGGGTCAGGTGCGGACATTGGATTTAAAAGTGCTATTTTAGCATCCTTTAAATGTATAGAATAGTGTCTCTCCTTTCACCAGCTAATGTTATGAATTTCATTAGTAGATGTCACAACATCATTCTCATATTCCTATTCTCCCCAGCTGGAGAAAGGTCTGGCTTGGTCACAGCAACTTCACTTCTGAACAAAGATGCCTTGTCTTCTCCACCCCTTCAAGTGGGAGGAGATGGCAGGTGTCCAGTTCAGCCTCAGCCCAGAATTTCTGCTGTTATCACTTTCATTTTCTCATTCAACCAACACTCCCTGAGTGACTCCCGTGGGCCAGACATTTGTCAAGTTAAATCCAGGCTGCACTCCTTCACAGTGAAGCTGGCACATGCCTGATGCTTTGGGGTGAATCCAATCACTTAAGAGTTTGAAATTTAGTGTAGACGGCGGAGTGGGGGAGCACCTGGCTGGCTCAGTCAGTAGAGCATGCGACTTTTATTTTTTCTTAATAGGTTCCATGCCCAATATGGGGCTTGAACTCATGACCCAAGATCAAGAGTCACATGCTCCAAAGACTGAGCCATCCAGGGGCCCCAAGCATGCAACTCGATCTTGGGTGTTCAAGCCCCATGTTGTGTGTAGTGCTTACTTTAAAAAAAAAAGAAATTTAGTGTAGATGGTCCATTTGGTGTGCCAGATTTTTCCCCATTCCAGCAAAGATAAAATATTTTTGTTGCATTTTTGGTTATAAAATGTTGTGGTTTTTTGGATTTTAGTTTCAGTTTATGGAAGCAAAACATGGTCATTGGACATAGTTGCAGAATTACAGAAACTTGTAGAATGACCAAAAAATACCCTCCACTCTCTCACCACCTAGAGAGAACCACTGTGAACATTTTAATGGTTTCCCTCAGGTTTCTTTATGAATTACAAATGTATGTGCATGCATATTTAAAGCAGGGAAACAAACCTGGAATCATAATGTATTTACAATTCTGTATTTATTTATACTTTTAACCTTTCTTACAAGTGTAGTATATGCTTAATATAAAAGACATACAGCAGGGGCGCCTGGGTGGCTCAGTCGTTAAGCGTCTGCCTTTGGCTCTGGTCATGATCCTGGGGTCCTGGGATCGAGCCCCACATCGGGCTCCCTGCTCCGCGGGGGGCCTGCTTCTCCCTCTCCCACCCCCCCTGCTTGTGTTCCCTCTCTCGCTGTGTCTCTCTCTGTCAGATAAATAAACAAAACTTTAAAAAAAAAAAAAAAAAAGACATACGGCCTTTACACAAATGTGTAAGTTAGAGGCAAGTATTTCTAGTGGTCTCAGTTCCTGCACTAGCCACCATGACCGAGTGTCAGTGTATTCTTCCAGATTTTTCCTTAGGATGTGTTAACTTGCTTTTATATATTTTTATTAATATAAAAGGATCATACCATGTACTAAATCACTGTTTAAAATTCTTATTCCATAAATGCCATTTTCCTGTCATTTGTACAATTTTCCACTGGGTTGTTGTCTTTTGTGTATTGATTTCTAAGAGTTATTTGCATTGTAGTGATATTAGCCTTAGTTTAATATTTGGGTTACAAATCCTTTTGTAATTGGTTATTTGTATTTTCATCTTATTTTTGGTATTTTATTCCATAGTAGAATCCAACTTTTTTTTTTTTTTTAATATTTTATTCATTTATTTGACAGAGAGAGACACAGTGAGAGAGGGAACACAAGCAGGGGGAGTGGCAGGCAGAGGGAGAAGCAGGCTTCCCACTGAGCAGGGAGCCTGATGCGGGGCTCGACCCCAGGACCCCGGGATCATGACCTGAGCCGAAGGCAGACGCTTAACGACTGAGCCACCCAGGCAACCCAGAATCCAACATTTTTTACGTAATTAGAGATTAATTTTTGGGGAGGTGGGGATTCTGGATTTTTTATTGTGCTTTGTTAACTATTTGACTTACAAATAATTTTCCCAGTTGTTCTCATTGTGATGTTTTTAGTGATATTTTCTGCCATAAATAAATTTAACATTTCTTTATAATCAGATATTGAACAATTTTTATTCATTCATGGCTTATGGGTTTTGTATTGTATGTTAAAATCCTTCATCAGTGTTTTCTCCTTTTATTTTTATGGTTTCATATTTTCTATTTAATTGTATGCTTTCATCTCCCACCATTTAAACTTTGATTCTTTTAGAAATTTAGTTTTCTGTAATAAGCAAGGTCAAGACCAGCTTTCTTTTTCTTCTCACTTGAGTAACTCAGATAATTTCACCATTGTTCTTTTTTAAAATTTTATTTTTAAAGATTTTATTTATTTATTGGAGAGAGAGAGCACGAGCGAGGGGAGGGGCAGAGGCAGAGGGAGAAGCAGGCTCCCCACTGAGCAGGAAGCCCCATGTGGGGCTCAATCCCAGGATCCTGGAATCATGACCAGAGCCAAAGGCAGACACTTAACCGACTGAGCCACCCAGGTGCCCCTCACCATTGTTCTTTACGTACTCTTTCAAGCTTGGTTTCACTCTGGCTTCTGACTCTTAAATTTAAACTTTTTCTCCAGTCACATCTCTGGGTTGGGTTTGTCCCTTATGACACAATTGCTGGTGTCCTGGCTAATGAACCCTACCTTCCCGTGAGGACACGAAACTTGTGTTTGATTTTGGACATCAACTTTGCAGCCACATATCTTGGCATTTTTTGCCATATCCACTACTCTGCTACATGGTAGAGTAATTTTCCTCATTCCCTAACCATGTAATGTGCTGTAATTACAGTGACCTGGTTAAATGTGTCATAGGGGGACTTTGTGGTTCCAGCAAAATTATGAATAAAATAACCTGAAAACTCCTTCACCGGTAATACCAGAACTGCGTATTTGTACATATATGCATGTGTATAAAAATTTTTAAAACAAAAAATCCATAGAGACATTACTTATAATAGTCAAAAATAGAAAAATTCCAGAAGCACTAGAATGGATGAAAAAAGCTGTGGTACAGGGGCGCCTGGGTGGCTCAGTCATTACGTGTCTGCCTTCGGCTCAGGTCATGATCCCGGGGTCCTGGGATCGAGCCCCACCTCGGGCTCCCTGCTCGGCGGGAAGCCTGCTTCTCCCCCTCCCACTCCCCCTGCTTGTGTTCCCTCTCTCTCTGTGTCTCTCTCTGTCAAATAAATAAATAAAATCTTAAAAAAAAAAAAAAAAGCTGTGGTACAATCATATAATGGATTATTATGTAAAAACCAGTGCTACATGCAGCAACATACATGTATCTTAAAAACATAATATAAGCAGAAGAGACCAGACACAAAAGAATACATCCTATACAAGTCCATTTTCATAACATTCAAAAACAAGCAAAAATGTTCTATGGCGTTAAAAGTCAGGATGGCCACTTGTGGGGAGGACAGAGGGAGCAGGTATTGGGGAAGCGGCACAGGTGAGCTCTGGGGCACTGGTATTGATTTGAATGGTTTGGTTTCTTGATTTCTGTGGCGGTTACATGGCTATATAGAGCTCTACACATAGGATTTGTGCACTTTTCTATATAAATGTTATGCTACCAAAAAAACGTATTAGGAATAAAACTAGCACAAGTGTAAGAATTACAGTTATAAAGTAGAAGTTAATGTTATTTTGCCTAACAATGTGGAAATGATATAAGCAAAATAATTGAGAGAGGAAAGTGGAAAGAATGTGGAGAGTATTATAAATATCCTGATTTCCTCATATTTTGTAGCCAGGAGGAAAAACTTAGGTATAATTTAAAGCCATTTCATCAAATAATTGAGGTATAGGTATATTTAAATGTACAAAGATAAATATTCAGAGAATACTGTAATGTGATTAACTTGAATGGTTGTGGAAAGGGAAGGAGGGACAGTTGATGCTCATTGTAGAGAATGAAGACGCTGTCCAGAGCTGCACTGTCCTATATGGTGGCCACTAGTCACATGTGGCTATTTAACTGTAATTAATTGAAATTAAAAATTCACTTCCTTACCTACACATGTGGCTAGTGGCTTCTTTATTTTACGGTACACGTATGGAACATTTCCATCATCACAGGAAGTTCTATACAGGTTAGTATAAACAAGGACAGGATTAAATGTGTTATATAAAGCTGTAGTTATTAATGTAACCCCTAGAAAAAATTCAGACTGTCCAGATTACCAGAAGAGACACAAAATAAAATGATGAAAACAGCAATCTTTCAGCAAAAGATTTAAAAATTAAGTGAGCACTAAAAACTGAGGGAATGACATAAAATACAATGACAGAACTACCACCAAACCCATCTATTGGATCAACAAGTGTGAATTGGCCAAACTCATCTATTAAAAGATGGGCATAGAATTTCAGTTTTGCAAGATGAAAAAGTTCTAGAGGTCTGTTGCACAACAATGTGCATGTAGTTAACACTACTATACCGTACACTTCAAAGTGGTTAAGATGAAGAGGGAGGCAAACCATAAGAGACTCTTAATGATAGAGAACACACTGAGGGTTACTGGAGGGGGGCGTGGTTTACATGTGTGATGGGCATTAAGGAGGGCTCTTGTGATGAGCACTGGTGTTGTACGGAAGTGATGAATCACTAAATTCTACCCCTGAAACCAATATTACACTATATGTGAACTAACTAGAATTTTTTTTTTTTTAAAAAGATTTTATTTATTTATTTGAGAGAGAGAGAATGAGAGACAGAGCAGGAGAGGGAGGAGGGTCAGAGGGAGAAGCAGACTCCCCGCTGAGCAGGGAGCCCGATGCGGGACTCGATCCCGGGACTCCAGGATCATGACCTGAGCCGAAGGCAGTCGCTTAACCAACTGAGCCACCCAGGCGCCCTAGAATTTAAACAAAAACTTAAAAAAATGAAAATTAAAAATGGTTACGATGATAAATTTTATGTTTTCTTATCGTATGAAAGAAACAAAAAGGATGTTTCAATCGGATCACAATGCATAACCCAATTTTATGCTCCATACAAGAGAGCTACCTAAAGTTATTTTCAACTTGTCTGAATCAAAGAATGGTCACAGACACATGCGGTGAATAAAAACAAAGATAATAAATTCAAGGAATCAAGAACTTGTGTACATGGCCGAATTCATTCAAAAAGTATTACATGTGGAGGGGTGAAAGAACACCTTGTAAGAATAAAGGGCTCAAACCTCAGTGAAAATCTAGCAGTTTTGAATATATATGGAAAATAAAAATCTTCAACATTCAAAAGCAAAAATGAAAAGGAACTGCAAGAAGAAAGACAAAAAACCATAGAAGCATTCTTTTTCTTGTAAAAGGCTTATTTTATTACGCTCCTCTTTAATTCAGTCATGTGATCTAATTGCAGATTTATGATCAGTCTTTTGTTTCTTGTCCTTGCAATGTCCACAGAAGCAAATTTGCAATTATCTGTCGGCCTGTGACTGACCAAATGGACAGACGAACCTACAGAGAGGCGGCACTTATCGAACACCTAGAGCCAGATGCACTCTTCTAAATGCCTTCAGTATTAACTATGCCCATGTCATCCTCTCAATAATCCTTTGAGGTAGGTCCTTTCATTGTCCCATTTTACCAATGAAGAAACAAGCCTAGAGAATGCAACGTGAGGAGAAGACAGAAGAACTAAATAACATCGTGGATGAGGCATATCAAATTGGTGTATTTAAATCTCTACCCTGAAAAAAAAAATCTCTACCCTGAAAACAACAAATGCACCTTCTTTTCTTTTTTAAGATTTTATTTATTTATTTGACACAGAGAGAGCAAGTGCACAAGCAGGGGGAGCAGCAGAGGGAGAGAGAGAAGCAGACTCCCTGCTGAGCAAGGAGCCCAATGCGGGGCTCGATCCCAGGACCCTGGAATCATGACCTGAGCTGAAGGCAGATGGTTAACTGACTGAGCCACCCAGGCGCCCCTACACCTACTTTTCAACTATCCATGGAGCATTCTTAAAAAGTGACCATATATCAGACCACAACCTTAATTTCCAAAAAGTACAAATACATACATACATAAATCCAATAATGCTAAAAATTAATTTAAAAAGTGAAAACCACCCTCTCATCTGGAAAGTTTTAAATACTGCCTTAAATCTCGATTCAAAGCCTATATCCAGAATAAACTTTAAGAGTGTCTAGAAAAGGACAATGAAAACACTATGGGTTCAAAGGCATGCAATAAGGTTAAAAAAGTGGTAGGAGGAAAATGTGTAGCCTTAAATACTTGTGCGAATGAGCCAGAAAATATGAAAATAAAGAAATTAAGTATCCACCGCAAATGATTAGAGAACAAACCACAAATAAACCTAAGAAAAACAGGGGCGCCTGGGTGGCTCAGTCGTTAAGCGTCTGCCTTTGGCTCAGTTCATGATCCCAGGGTCCTGGGATCGAGCCCTGCATCGGGCTCCCTACTCAGAGGGAAGCCTGCTTCTCCCTCTCCCACTGCCCCTGCTTGTGTTCCCTCTCTCGTTGTCTCTCTCTTTATCAAATAAATAAATAAAATCTTAAAAAAAAGCTAATACATGATTAAGTGGGATTTATTTGGGGAATGTAGGGATGGTTCCATATTAGAAAATCTATGGAAATAATACACCATATTAATTGGTCAAAAGTGAAAAATCATATGATCAGTTTTCCACAGATACTATAGAGGTATCTAACAAGATCAAATATCCTTTTTGCTTTACAAAAAACCTTGGTATAATCAGATGAGGGGATTCTTCCGTTACATTACATATTTCTATCAATAACTCAAAATCCAAAGAACAACAGAAGCATCCCCATTAAAGTCTGGACCAAAAGATATCATTTATCACCACTATAATTTTACATTATTGCGTAAGTAGACAATAAAACCAGACAAGTAAAAAAGATGTAAGTATAAATATCTAAAAGAAGGAGGTAAACTTATCATTATTTGAAGCTGATATAGTTGTTTACCTGAAAAACACAAGGTGATCCAACTGAAAAACTATTACAAATAAGTGCATTCAGTAAAGTGGCCCTGTGCATAAATAAAGCAATAACTAGTAAGGGTCAACAAAGCACCATTTACAGTAACAGTAAAGACTATGACATACTCAGGAATAAGCTTAACAAGAAAATGTGTGGGAGAAAAACTTTGGGAACTTATTAAGGGAGACAAAAAGAAGACTTGAACAAAATAATTTCAATATGTTTTATTGAACCCAATCATATCTAAAATATTATTATTGTAACATGTAGTCAATCAAAAAGTATTAAGGAGATATTTTGCATTCTAGTCACACTGTTTTCAAAAATCCATGTGCATTTTACACTTGCATCTCACTAGCACCATGACTACCATGTGGGACAGTGCAGATGTGGGGGTGGGGTGAACGCTCACACAATGCGATGGTCTGGTAAATTTGTATACCTATATGATGTTGACATCATCTACCAATACTTAAATGTATGTATTATTAGAACACAAATTACACTCGTAAGAATTTATCCCAGAGAGGTTATGACAGGCCATTCAGTATTAAGTCTCTATGTTTTTGGCAATTGGGTGTAGAAAGGTTTATAGATCGCACCTCATCCCACAGTATAGGAAGACTCACTGTATCACATTGCTGTTTTGATCAATGAAAGTGGTAATTTGATTGTTTCAGTTCATGTTTGTTTATTAACGAGGCTGATTTTTTCATATTTTTATTAGTCATTTTGTTTCTCCCTCTGTGAATTGTCTTTTCATCTTTTTGGTTCATTTTGTTTTAATATCTTCATGGGTTGGATGTTTTAACCTTTTATAATAAACTTTTAAAATTAATGGGATATTAACATTTTGTTATACAGATGACAAATGTTTCTTCAATGGTCTTTTTATTCTTATGTCAATAAATCTATCAGTTTTCACGTGTGATCTTTTCCATTGCCTTTTTGATTCAGAAGGCTCGCTTCATCTTGAGCATATATTATCAATATAATATTTTAAAAATAGTTTCATGTTTTATATTTAACCCTTCTTATCCATCTAAGAATTATTTCGCTGTGAAGAGCTGACATTATTATTTTTTTTTTTTAAAGATTTTATTTATTTATTTCACAGAGAGAGACACAGTGAGAGAGGGAACACAAGCAGGGGGAGTGGGAGAGGGAGAAGCAGGCTTCACGCTGAGCAGGGAGCCCGATGCGGGGCTCGATCCCAGGACCCTGGGATCATGACCTGAGCCGAAGGCAGACGCTTTAACGACTGAGCCACCCAGGCGCCCCGAGCTGACATTATTTTTGCCTTTTTCCTCAGCACCATGTATTAGATAACATTTGCCTGCTGATTTGTTCTTATATATGAGGTATGTTTGTAAACTTCCTATTCTGTTTCATGAATTGTAATCTGTATGGTGATTTGTCTGTCAACACCCCTCTGTTTAAATTATCTTACTTTTTTTTAAAAAGGTTTTATTTATTTATTTGACAGAGAGAGAGACAGCGAGAGAGGGAACACAAGCAGGGGG
>NW_022591026.1:0-8628 GCF_004348235.1 Phoca vitulina
AGAGTATCATGTCATCTGCGAAGAGTGAGAGTCTGACTTCCTCTTTGCCTATCAGATGCCCTTTATTTCTTTTTGTTGTCTGATTGCTGAGGCTAGGACTTCTAGTACTATGTTGAACAGCAGTGGTGAGAGTGGACATCGCTGCCATGTTCCTGACCTTAAGGGAAAAGTTCTCAGTTTTTACCCATTCAGAATGATATTCGCTGTGGGCTTTTCATATATGGCTTTTATGATATTGAGGTATGTTCCCTCTATCCTACACTGTGAAGAGTTTTAATCAAGAAAGGATGCTGTACTGTGTTATTTTTTTTTTTTTTGCACCTATTGAGAGGATCATATGGTTCTTGTTCTTTCTTTTATTTATGTAGTATATCTGAGCCACCCTTGCCACCTAGGAATAAATCCCACTTGGTCATGGTGAATAATTCCTTTAATGTACTGTTGGATCCTATTGGCTAGTATTTTGGCGAGAATTTTTGCATCCATGTTCATCAGGGATATTGGTCTGTAATTCTCCTTTTGGATGGGGTCTTTGTGTGGTTTTGGGATCAAGGTAATGCTGGCCTCACAGAAAGAGTTTAGAAGTTTTCCTTCCATTTCTATTTTTTGAAACAGCTTCAGAAGAATAAGTACTAATTCTTCTTTAAATGTTTGGTAGAATTCCCCTAAGAAACCATCTGGCCCTGGGCTTTTGTTTGTTGGGAGATTTTTGATTACTGCTTCAGTTTCCTTGCTGGTTATGGGTCTGCTCAGGTTTTCTATTTCTTCCTGTTTCAGTTTTGATAGTTTATATAATATCTAGGAATGCATCCATTTCTTCCAAACTGCCTAATTTGTTGGCATATGGTTGCTCATATGTTCTTATAATTGTTTGTATTTCCTCAGTGTTGGTTGTGATCTCTCCTCTTTCATTCATTATTTTATTTATTTAGGTCCCTTTGCTTTACTTTTTGGTAAGTCTGGCCAGGGATTTATAAATCTTATTAATTCCATCAAAGAACCATTTCCTAGTTTTGCTAACCTGTTCTGTTCTTTTTGTTTCTATTTCATTGATTTCTGCTCTAATCTTTATTATTTCTCTTCTGCTGGGTTTAGGCTTTATTTGCTGTTCTTTCTCCAGCTCCTTTAGGTGTAAGGTTAACTTGTGTATTTAAGACATTTCTTATTTCTTGAGAAAAGCTTGTATTACTATATACTTCCCTCTTAGGACTGACTGCCTTTGCTGCATACCAAAGATTTTGAACAGTTGTGTTTTCATTTTCATTTGTTTCCATGAATTTTTAAAATTCTTCTTTAATTTCCTGGTTGACCCTTTCATTCTTTAGTAGGATGCTCTTTAGCCTCCCTGAATTTGAGTTCTTTCCAAATTTCCTCTTGTGATTGAGTTCAAATTTCCAAGCACTGTGGTCTGAAAATATGCAGGGAATGATCCCAATCTTTTGGTACCAGTTGAGACCTGATTTGTGACCCAGGATGTGATCCAGTCTGGAGAATGTTCCATGTGTACCCGAGAAGAATGTGTATTCTGTTGTTTTAGGACAGAATGCTGTGAATATATCCATGAAGTCCATCTGGTCCAGTGTGTCATTCAAAGCCCTTGTTTCCTTGATCCTCTGCTTAAATGATCTGTCCATTGAAGTGAGGGGGTGTTAAAGTCCCCTACTATTTTTTATTATCATTGTGTTTCTTTAATTTTGTTATTAACTGGCTTATACAATTGGCTGCTCCCATGTTAGGGGAATAAATATTTACAATTGTTAGATCTTCTTATAGACCCTTTAATTATGATATAGTGTCCTTCCTCATCTCTTATTACAGTCTTTGGTTTAAAAATCTAATTTGTCTTATAAAAGGATTGTCACCCCAGCTTTCTTTTGATGTCCGTTAGCATGATAAATGGTTTTCCACTCCCTTATTTTAAATCTGGAGGTGTCTTTGGGTCTAAAATGAATCTCTTGCAGACAGCATATCGATGGGCCTTGCTTTTTTGTCCAATCTGATACCCTGTGTCTTTTGATTGGGGCATTTAGCCCATTTACATTCAGAGTAACTACTGAAAGATAATGAATTTAGTGTCATTGTATTACCTATAAAGTGACTGTTACTGTATATTGTCTCTGCTCCTTTCTGGTCTATAGGACTTTTGGGCTCTCTTTGCTTAGACAATCCCTTTTAATATTTCTTGTAGGGCTGGTTTGGTGATCACAAATTCTTTTAGTTCTATTTGGACTAAAAGCCTTTTATCACTCCTTCTATTTTGAATGACATCCTAGCTGGATAAAGTATTCTTGGCTGCACAGTTTTCTCATTTAGCACCCTGAATATATTATGCTAGTCCTTTCTGGCCTGCCAGGTCTCTGTGGATAGATCTGCTGCCAATCTAATATTTCTACCACTGTAGGTTACAGACCTCTTGTCCTGAGCTGCTTTCAGGATTTTCTCTTTGTCTCTGAAAATTTCAAGTTTCACTATTATATGTCGGGGTGTTGACCTATTTTTATTGATCTTGAGGGGGGTTGTCTGTGCCTCCTGGATTTTGATGCCTGTTTCTTTCCCCAGATTAGGGAAGTTCTCCACTATAATTTGCTCCAATATACCTTCTGCCCCCCCCTTTCCTCTTCTTCTGGGATCCCAATTATTCTAATATTGTTTCACTTTATGGTATCACTTATCTCTCGAATTCTCCCTTCATGATCCAGTAGTTGTTCATCTCTCTTTTTCTCAACTTCTTTATTCTCCATCATTTGGTCTTCTATATCATTAATTCTCTCTTCTGCCTCATTTATCCTAGCAGGTAGAGCCTCCATTTTTTTTTAAATTTTTTATTGTTATGTTAATCCCCATACATTACATCATTAGTTTTAGATATAGTGTTCCATGATTCATTGTTTGTGCATAACACCCAGTGCTCCATGCAGAACATGCCCTCCTCAATACCCATCACCAGAGCCTCCATTTTTTATTGCATCTCATTAATAGCCTTTTTGATTTTGACTTGGTTAGATTTTAGTTCTTTTTTTTCTCCAGAAAGGGATTCTCTAGTGTCTTCTGTGCTTTTTTTCAAACCCAGCTAGTATATTTATAATTGTTATTCTCAACTCCAGTTCCAACATCTTACTTATGTCCATACTGATTAGGTCCCTGGCAGTCAGTACTGCCTCTTGCTCTCTTTTTTGAGGTGAGTTTTTCCATCTTGTCATTCTGTCCAGAGAAGAACAGATGAACAAGAGAACAAAATGGCAACAACGACCCCAGAGAAATATACACTAAACAAATCAGAATAGACCTGAAACCAGGAAAAAAATTTTTTTTCTGAATATAATCAGACAGGTGAGCAAACTACAGCAATACACTGGATTCTGTGTATATTTTGGTCTGTTTTTTGGAAATCTTGATCCCAAAATTGTAAAAAAAAGTAAAACTTATATATGTACAAAAAAAAAAATTAAATACAATGAAAGAATAGAATGTAACTGTAAAAATGGAAACTAAAAGACAAAAAAAGAGAAAAAAAACCAACAAAAATAGGAAGGGATATAAACAGACAGGTGAACAGAACAGAGCAATACACTATCTCCTCAGTGTATTTTGGTCAGTTTGTTAGAAGAAGCTACATCTCAAAATAGTAAAGAAAGAAAAAAATTATATATACAAAAATAAAATTAAATACATTGAAAGGATCGAATGTAACTGTAAAGATGAAAATTAAATAAGACTTTTAACAAAACAAAACAAAACAAAAAAAAGGGAAGAAAAAACAACAAAAAAGAGAGTATGATCAGACGGGTGAACAGAACAGAGACATGCACTAGATTTGGGGTGTATTTTGGTCTGTTAGAAGAAACTGTATCCCAAAATTGTAAAGAGAGAAAAACTTATATATATATACAAAGATAAGATTAAATACAATGAAGGGATAGAATGTAACTGTAAAAATGAAAATTTAAAAAAGAGTTGATAAAATAAGGAATTGGTTGAAAAGGGAAAGAAAAAAAAACTAAAGTTGAAAGACTAAAGAATCATAGGACAAAAGCCATGACTTCTATGTGCTATATTCCCCTAGCACTGGAGTTGTGCAGTTCTCATTGATGGGTAAACTTGGTCTTGGCTGGATGTTCTTGCTGATCATCTGGAGGGAGGGGCCTGTTGCGTTGATTCTCAAATGTGTCTGCCCCTGGCAAATTGCACGGCCCTTGCCAGGGGCCAGGCTAAGTAAACTGCTCAGGTTTGCTCTCTGTGGCTTTTGTTCCCTGAAGGCTTTCTGCACAGCTTTATAGGATGAGAATGAAAATAGCAGCCTCCCAATCTCTGGCTCTGGAGCTGAAAGCTCAGGGCCCCACTCCTCAGTGAGCCCTCAGAGAAAAGGAGTCAATCACTCCTGTCTCCCCAGTCTCTGGCCACACTCCACGCTGACACAGCCTGTGACCGAGCGTTTCTATCTCAGGCACACAACCCTGATTCCTAAGGTGCGCTCCCGTGCCACTCCTCTCAGGGGAGGAAGGGGGCTCTCACCGGTTCTGCTGCTTGTTGGGCCCCTGCTCAGAGAGCAGTCACCCAACTGTGCCACCATTTGCTGTTTATGGCAACCCCAATCTGAAAGCCCACTCCTGGGCTCACCCTTTGCAGCTGGTTTCCCTGCTCCAATACCTGGGAGCTCTGCCGCACTCAGGCACCCCCAGTCTTCTTGTGACCCTGAGGATCCTGAGACCACACTGTCCCAGTGAGGGTTCCATCCCCCGCTTAGCTGCCTGAGTGACATCCCTCACTGAAGCAGACTTCTAAAAGTTCCAATTTTGTGCTTCGCTGCTCTATCACTGGCCAGTAGCCAGCTGACAGAGGCTCCCTCCCCCTGTGGTCTATCTTCCCATATATTGCCTTGGATTCACTTCCCATATATTGCCTTGGAGTCACTTCTCCTACCTTGCAGAAAGTGGTTGCTTTTCTATTCATAGATTTGTAGCTATTCTTTTCTTAGATCTCTGGTTGAGTTAGCAGGTGTTCAGGATTATTTGGTAGCTATCTAGCTGAATTCCTGGGACCAGACGAAATTAAGGTCTCCTACTCCTCCGCTATCTTTGAAGAAACTCAATTCATTCTTTTTTAGTAGCCAAATGGTATTCCTGAATACTGAATCCTGGATACTGAATGGTTTGTATTTACCACAATTTCTTTTTTTTTTAAAGATCTTATTTATTTATTTGATAGAGATAGAGAGAGGGAGAGCACAAGCAGGTGGAGTGGCAAGCAGAGGGAGAGGGAGAAGCAGGCTCCCCGCTGAGGAAGGAGCCCGACGTGGGGCTCGATCCCAGGACCCTGGGATCATGACCTGAGCCGAAGGCAGCCGCTTAACTGACTGAGCCACCCAGGTGCCCCTACCATAATTTCTTTAACAGTCCCTTTACTGTTGGGCATTTAGGTTGTCTCTGATTTTTCCCCACAAGTCACATGCTGTGAACATCTTTGTACGATGATGTTCTATACTTGGAACACTGTTCTAAGACAAATGTCTGAGAGTGGAATGGTTTGTCAAAGGGTAAGCACATTCAAAATTTGAGAGGCACTGTTAATTGCCCTCTGAAAAGCCTGTGTAATTCTGACTTGGACGTTAGCATCAGGAGATGAGAGTGTCCTTCCCCTGCCCCCACCACCTGCCTCACCCACCAGACAGCAACACTGGATATTAAAAATCATTTGTACTTTTGCCAGTCTAATAGATGAAAAAATCTATTTCCTTGTTTTAATTTGCATTTCAATCAATTCTTGAGAAATAAGCCTTTTTTCTTCATATGTTTCTTAGCCATGCATATATCTGGGTTATCTTTGTTGACATATTTTTTTTTTTTTTTTTTTAAAGATTTTTTTTTTTTTTTTTTATTTGACAGAGAGAGACACAGCGAGAGAGGGAACACAAGCAGCAGGAGAGGGAGAGGGAGAAGCAGGCCCCCCCGCGGAGCAGGGAGCCCGATGCGGGGCTCGATCCCAGGACCCTGGGATCATGACCTGAGCCGAAGGCAGACGCTTAACGACTGAGCCACCCAGGCGCCCCCTGTTGACATATTTTTTAATCTATATATTGTAAATAGTTTACATAGCTCTCTCACTTGTCTTTTTGCCTTTTGAGGCACCTCTCAACTTACAAGGGTTAAAATTTCCATGTAGTCAAATCTGCCAGTCTTCTTTTGAGCACCTAGATTTGGAGTTCTGTGCCTGTAGGAGGTGTGAAAGGAGAGCCACCCCTCGGTCAGGTTCATTTTATTGTCAGAAGAGTAAGCTCCTTTATTGGCCCTGAACGCTCCATCTGCCTGGAGCAGGCAGCTTTTTTTTTTTTTTTTTTAATTTTTAATTTTATTTGTTTATTTATTTATTTTAATTATGTTATGTTGATGACCATACATTACATTAGTTTTTTTAATTTTTATTGTTATGTTAATCACCATACATTACATCATTAGTTTTTGATGTAGTGTTCCATGATTCGTTGTTTGCGTATAACACCCAGTGCTCCATGCAGAACATGCCCTCTTTAATACCCATCACCAGGCTAACCCATCCCCCCGCCCCCCTCCCCTCTAGAACCCTCCCTTTGTTTCTCAGAGTCCCTCGTCTCTCATGGTTCATCTCCCCCTCTGATATCCCCCCCTTCATTTTCCCCTCCTGCTATCTTCTTTTTCTTTTTTAACATATAATGTATTATTTGTTTCAGAGGTACAGGTCTGTGATTCAACAGTCTTACACAATTCACAGTGCTCACCATAGCACATACCCTCCCCAATGTGTATCACCCAGCCACCCCATTCCTCCCACCCCCCAGCTTCTTTTTGTGTCATTCCTGTTTTTTTTTTTTAGCCCAGCCCTGGTTACTAAAATCTTAGACTAAGATCTAGTCCACAATCCCACCTCACAGCATCTTTCTCATGATCTTTTCCCCCCCTCTTCTATCTAATTCTACTTCCTCTTTTTCACTTTTGACTATGCCCATCTTGGCAGAGGTCATCCCCCAGGAGTGACAGTCCCTTGTGCCATCATCTGGCTTGTGGACATTCCTCTGTCAGCTTCCACTGCTGGTGTCATCCCTATTTGCCCCAGAACTAACAATAATGGTTACATCGCTATGTGTTGGGGCCTGTGCAGTGGGGAGGTGGAAAGGAAGTGTTTGTATGTTCAAATTGGCACAGTGAATTATGAGTGGTTTCTGCTGATATGGAGGCACCTGAGGAGTGCATGGTTGGTAAGCAGCATCAGTTTCTGCTGCCCTCTGGCATGGAGGGCTTCCTCAGTGGCAGCCACATTTCCCTTTGGCCCTTGCCAGGGACACATGCCACACTCCTCCTGGGAGATATACCTTATGGCTCCTGTCCCATAGAGAAACTCCAAGCTCCATCAGCAGGGGTTATAAGAGTGAGGTGGCCCTCTTCTGTGACCCCTTAAGGGCTACAAGGAACTTGGACAGGGTGCTCCTGCCTCCTCATTCACTCTGAGCCACAATCCCATCATGTCCCGCTGGTTGGGAAACTCTGGCAAGCTCCTGCCTCCAAAGTGAAAGCCCTTTGCTATGTATCCTTGGAGTGAGGTGTGGGGGTGGGGAGAATTAACACTTCACCAACTGTTCTTTACTCAAGAAAATGACTCTTCCTCCTTTTCTCCACATATATATGGGGATTGGGGAGAGTGATGTCCCACAAAGTTCTGAAGTTCTGCAGAAGTGTGCAAATCTTACATTCCAGAGATCTACCATGGCCCTTTTGTCTGTCAGCTCTACAACACCTGCCCAGGATATCTGTGATTCTGTGACTTAGCAAGAGAAAACAGATCATGAGAATAATGGTAAAGATAATAATTATTGAATAATTATAGTTGTTGAACATTTTCCAGAGTTCTGCTTTTGGTGTGATGTAGTAAGTGGCCAGCAGACCAATCTCCACAAACAACAGCTATAAACTTTGGACAAAATATAAAAAAGCCAAAATAAACCCAAAGGCTCTAGAGAGTCCACAAAGGCAGGTGGATTTGAGACAGGAGCTAAAATTTGAAACAAGAAATTGACAGAGGGTGAGGTCCTCATTTTGTTGCAACTTTGTCCTAAGGGTGAATCAAAGTCATACTGTAGACATAGGTCAGCTGAAGGAATAAGGGAAAACCAAGTGAGTGAGGAGGCAGGTTTCTGGTCTGAGAAATCAGAAACCAAGGTAGCCACAGCCTCTGGAAAGCAAAGAGGGAAGCCCAGAAAAGAATTGACATAGTAGAGGAGCCCTCATTTCTGTGTGTCAACTCTGCCCAAATCTCTGGTTCATTCTTGAACTATACATGTGTGAGGCAGACTGCAAACCACCCAGATAAAAGGGTTGAACTGAGATTTGAGTTGCTATTTACCACAGTCAAGACAGAGTGTGCAACTTGAGTCTAAGCAAGTTACTGCATGCTAAAAACAAAAACCAAAAAAAAATGGTGAGAGTGGACATCCCTGTTGTGTTCCTGACCTTTCCCCTTGAGAATGATATTTGCTATGTGCTTTTTGCATAGTACTAGAAGTCCTAGCCTCAGCAATCAGACAACAAAAAGAAATAAAAGGCATCTGAATAGACAAAGAGGAAGTCAGACTCTCACTCTTCGCAGATGACATGATACTCT
>NW_022591027.1:0-8618 GCF_004348235.1 Phoca vitulina
GTGGAAGAATGTGCCTTACTAAGCCCCTGCTGTAAATCATTATAGATCTATATCATTGTAGAAGGTATATTAGATTATGGAAAATAAACCTTGGCACCTCGGGCTGTTTGCTCGGGGTCCCCTGTGCCTCGCTATACTGTCGTCTCTTTTTCTCAGTTCCTTCGCTACCCCAGGTCCCCGACTCTCTGAGGTCGACAAGTGGTGCCCAAACAGGGACCTGAAGCCCCCGTCGAGGAGTGATGGGCCAGTGATAGGAACCCTACAGAAGGTGGTAAGTAGGAAAGTTTATTACAGGGTTATGGGGCAATCAAATTAAAAAACATCAGGTTTTGCTGCGTTGATACATCATTTTCTTAAAGAATATGGAGCTGAAGTTACTAAGCAGCGCATAGAAAAATGTTTGGAAACGGTAGTTGAATATAATTCTTGGTTTCTGGAAGAAGGCTCCTTAGATGAGGAGACTTGGGTCTGAGTGAAAAATAATGTCTTGACATGTATCATATGACCTCATTGATATGAGGAATTCTTAATCTCAGGAAACAAACTGAGGGTTGCTGGAGTGGGGGGTGGGGTGGGAGGGATGGGGTGACTGGGTGATGGACACTGGGGAGGGTATGTGCTATGGTAAGCACTGTGAATTGTGCAAGACTGTTGAATCACAGATCTGTACCTCTGAAACAAATAATGCAATATATGTTAAGAAAAAAAAAAAAAGATAACAGGAGGGGAAGAATGAAGGGGGGGAAATCGGAGGGGGAGACGAACCATGAGAGACGATGAACTCTGAAAAACAAACTGAGGGTTCTAGAGGGGAGGGGGTGGGAGGATGGGTTAGCCTGGTGACGGGTATTAAGGAGGGCACGTTCTGCATGGAGCACTGGGTGTTATGCACAAACAATGAATCATGGAACACTATATCTAAAACTAATGATGCAATGTATGGGGATTAACATAACAATAAAAAAGTTAAAAAAAATGTCTTGAGGGCTATGAGACAGGGTGAAACGATTCCCCTTGATTTCTGGCCCATTTGGGCTTTAGTAGGAGTGGTGATCAATACTCTGGAAACTGGGGATAAGTTACCCCGGCTGAGGTTGCTAAAGAAACTACCAACTCTTTACATACATATGAACTAGATGATGATACTTTAGAAAAGGCTAAAATTGAAAGTAAAAAAATTTTTGCAGCTTCACATCCTGGCCGTTACCCACGGCCCCTCCGCTTTTAACGGAGGACCCCACCGAAGATGATCACCCTCCCTCCACAGTGGATTTATTTCCTCTCAAACGATCCTCTCTAGCTCTCTCACCTCTAGAAAAGGAACTCTGATGGCAAGGGGCTAATGATCTATTTATGGCTTTCCCCATAGACCAAACACAAGCTGTTGGTCCCGTCTATGAGGGATTAGATTTAAATACCTTAAGGGAATTAAAGAAAGCTTGCCACTTATATGGACCCACAGCCCCTTACACTATAGAGATTTTGAAAGCTCGGGCAAATTCTGCGGAATGCATCCCTTATGATTGGCACATGGTTGCACGGGCTTGCCTTAAGCCGCAGGAGTTATTGCAATGGAAAATGTGGTTATCGGATGCCGCCTATATGAAAGCCCGGGCGAATCAGGCTAACCAGCCATGCAACATATGTCTTTTGAAATGCTCACTGGCTCTGGCCCCTTTTCAGATGTTCGAGAGCAGTTGGTCAACACTCCACCTACAGCCACAGCGCAGGTCTCTGAAATCGCCCTCGCAGCCTGGGGAAAGCTAACCCCTTCAGGGGAAGCGGGCCAAAGTTATATAAAAATTGTGCAAGGCCCTACAGAAGCATATACTGATTTTATTTCTCGGCTCGAAATGGCTATTGACCGCCAAGTCAATAACAAACCTGCTAAAGAGCACTTGCTAAGACAGCTTGCTTTTGAAAATGCTAATGAGGACTGCCAAGCGGCCATCCGGCCACATAGAGAAACAGGAAACATTCTCGATTATCTTCGTCTATGTAGAAATATTGGCACTTTTACACATCAAGCCCGAATAGCCTCCCTTCAACTCATGGCCCCTTCCGATAGAAAAATTGCAGGCCTTAGAGCAAATTGTTCAAGAGCAATTGCAGGCAGGACACACAGAGCCTTCACAATCTCCTTGGAACTCTCCCGTTTTTGTTATCAGAAAGAAATCAGGCAAGTGGAGGCTCCTAATGGACCTTCGGAACGTGAATGCCGTCATGGAGCCTCTGGGTGCCTTGCAGCCTGGGTTACCCACTCCTACAGCCGTTCCCAAACAATGGCCATTGATAATAACAGATCTTAAGGATTGTTTCTATACCATAGCCATTCACCCTGGGGATAAGGAGTTGCCTTTTCTGTTCCAAGCACTAACAACAAGGAACCAATGAGACGATATCACTGGACAGTTTTGCCACAGGGTATGACTAATTCTCCTACCATGTGTCAGTATTATGTTGGCCAGGTCCTCCGACCTGTTAGAAAGCATTATTCTCGGTCCGACATTATTCATTATATGGATGATATTTTGCTGGCGTCACAAACTGAAACCGAATTACAAAATGTGTATCAGGCCACTTCCCAACATTTGACTTCTGCTGGTCTCATAATAGCCCCGGAGAAGATCCAAACAACTACTCCGGCTTCTTATCTAGGCACCGTGGTAGATGGAACCACAGTGAAACCTCAAACAATGCAAACTCGTAGGGATACCCTCCTTACACTTAACGATTTTCAGAAACTCCTAGGAGACATTAACTGGATTCGCCCTCTCCTAGGGATTCCAACTTATAAATCGCAAAATTTATTTAACACTTTACAAGGTGATTCTGCTTTAGATAGTCCTCACACTCTATCCTCAGAGACAGAGGCCGAATTGCAGTTTGTTGAGGGGCGATTAAAAACTGCCTTTGCTTACAGGTATGATGATTCTCTCCCCCTGCTGCTTCTTATTTTCCCTACCCCTCATTCTCCAACTGGTGTCTTAGCACAAGAAGACAAACCTCTCGAATGGGTGACTTTATATACAAAAAATTCTCGAACTGTTACTCCATGTCTATCTCTTGTCGCTTCACTCATTCTCCAAGGACGAAAGCGTTCTATTCATATTCTTGGTTTTGACCCAGCGCTCATTGTTTTACCTATCTCTTCCACATCTTTCAAGGAAGTCCTTCCCTTCTCTACTGATCTGCAGATATCTCTTGCGGATTATACTGGGCGCATAGGTTGCCACTCTCCGTCAGGTAAACTATGGGACTTCCTAAAGCGCACTGCCTGGGTTATAAATCGCGTGGTTTGTAACGCCCCAATCCCCTCAGCTCCTACATACTTTATTGATGGCTCTTCCTCCGGGTGCGCCGGAGTCTGGGGCCCTGTCATTCAGCACTCCATAAAAACCCCTTACACTTCTGCTCAACAGGTCGAACTTGCAGCTTTATTGTTCTTATTGCAGAATGTTCATTATCCTATAAATATCATATCTGATTCCGCTTACGTAGTTGGCATTGTTGCGCCTTTGGAAACAGCTCTCATTTCTACAACTCATTCTATCATTAACCCTCTGCTTCAAGAACTACAATCAGAAATTCAATCTCGAACTCACCCTTTGTTCATTACTCATATCCGCTCTCATTCTAACTTCCCTGGACCTCTTACACAGGGAAATCAGTTTGCTGATTTATTGGCTACTCCTATTTTTGAAACTCCACAAGCAGAATATGCCCATCTTCATACCAACCCCAACCACCTTCATTCACACTATGAAATACCCTTGTGCTCTGCCAGGCAAATAGTCTCTTCCTGTCCTATTTGTTGACCTCTACATTTAACTGAGCATCCAGTGGGCATCAATCCCAGAGGCGCAGCTCCTGATTGTATTTGGCAAACGGACATTACTCATTTTCCCCCTTTCGGATGCCTCTCATATATTCATGTCACAATAGACACCTTTTCAGGATTTCGTCATGCTACTGCTTTGACAGGGGAAAAGGCTGGGCATGTCATTTCTCATTTGCTTGAATGTTTTGCTATTATGGGGTTACCCACTTGTATCAAGACAGACAATGGCCCAGCGTATACTAGGAAAAAAGTACAAGACTTCCTTGCAAAATGGCAAACACAGCATATCACAGGTATTCCTTGTAATCCTCAAGGACAAGCTGTAGTAGAAATGGTGCATGCCACCATTAAAAAACAACTCTGTAAAATTATATCTAAAAAGAAAGGGGGAATCTCCCCTCAAGATATCATGACACAAACCTTATTTATTTAAAAATTTTTTTTTTTAAGATTTTATTTATTTATTTGACAGAGAGACACACAGCGAGAGAGGGAACACAAGCAAGGGGAGTGGGAGAGGGAGAAGCAGGCTTCCCGTGGAGCAGGGAGCCCGATGCGGGGCTCGATCCCAGGACCCTGGGATCATGACCTGAGCCGAAGGCAGATGCTTAACGACTGAGCCACCCAGGCGCCCCCATTTTAAATTTTTAAAATTTACCCTAAGGAGAACCATATACCAGAGCTGACAAACATTTCTCGTCAGCCTCAATCTCAACTCAGGACGAACCCGTGTGGTTAAAAAATGAGGAAAATAATTGGTTACCTGGGTAATTAGTTACCCGAGGCCCTGGTTATGCTTGTGTCATTCCAGATGGATCCAGTCGAGCAATTTGGATACCGCTTCGGAAAGTCCGGCCCAGGACCGGCGATGAAGACAACAGAAGAGGTCTCTCAGCCGCTGCAGGGATGGACTACCCAGCCCCCTGTCCCAGGGATGGCAGCACCCTCCTTGAAGAGACCTTGAAAACAAAAACTGCGCCCGACAACACCCCCAACTTGGGGGCAACTGAAGACCCTCACTCAGAGGGCAGAGCGAGTCCTGCAGACGACCAGATCTACCAAAAGCCCCGAACATTTGTTCCTGGCTATGTTAGTGGTGGTGACATGCGCCTCTGTGGTGGGTGAAAAACACGCCTACTGGGCGTATGTACCCCATCCTCCCTTGTTGAGTCTAGTCGAATGGACAGAATATGGACCTACTGTTTTTACAAATGGCTCTACTCATCTCCCAGCACCTTGGTCCTCTGTACCCTCAAAAGACGAATGAATGCCCAAAACCTCCATCACAGAGTGCTTACGGCAGCGGCTGTTTTGGAAAAAGAAAGGGGGAGCTGTGGGAAACAGAAGGCCCCCGCGACCACTGGTGCATGTTCGCTCAGACTCCGAGATCTCTGAGAAAACTCGAGATTGCAGGGTTAAAAATAACCCAAAAGGATCAGAGTGAAATGCCCTTGGGACGTGTGTGGTCTGTTCTCAAGTACGCAGCAGAAGATGTTTTGTAGACAGGAAGCCAGCTGTGAACAGCACACTGGGCATTCCCTTCTTTATTCTTTTATCCTGTGTTAAGGTCCGAGTACAACGGTGTTTACAATTAATTGATCACAGCCAGTTACAGATTTCTTTATTCCTTCTCCACTGCCATTGCTTCACTTGACTAACCCTGTGTACGTGGAAGAATGTGCCTTACTAAGCCCCTGCTGTAAATCATTATAGATCTATATCATTGTAGAAGGTATATTAGATTATGGAAAATAAACCTTGGCACCTCGGGCTGTTTGCTCGGGGTCCCCTGTGCCTCGCTATACTGTCGTCTCTTTTTCTCAGTTCCTTCGCTACCCCAGGTCCCCGACTCTCTGAGGTCGACAAGTGGTGCCCAAACAGGGACCTGAAGCCCCCGTCGAGGAGTGATGGGCCAGTGATAGGAACCCTACAGAAGGTGGTAAGTAGGAAAGTTTATTACAGGGTTATGGGGCAATCAAATTAAAAAACATCAGGTTTTGCTGCGTTGATACATCATTTTCTTAAAGAATATGGAGCTGAAGTTACTAAGCAGCGCATAGAAAAATGTTTGGAAACGGTAGTTGAATATAATTCTTGGTTTCTGGAAGAAGGCTCCTTAGATGAGGAGACTTGGGTCTGAGTGAAAAATAATGTCTTGACATGTATCATATGACCTCATTGATATGAGGAATTCTTAATCTCAGGAAACAAACTGAGGGTTGCTGGAGTGGGGGGTGGGGTGGGAGGGATGGGGTGACTGGGTGATGGACACTGGGGAGGGTATGTGCTATGGTAAGCACTGTGAATTGTGCAAGACTGTTGAATCACAGATCTGTACCTCTGAAACAAATAATGCAATATATGTTAAGAAAAAAAAAAAAAGATAACAGGAGGGGAAGAATGAAGGGGGGGAAATCGGAGGGGGAGACGAACCATGAGAGACGATGAACTCTGAAAAACAAACTGAGGGTTCTAGAGGGGAGGGGGTGGGAGGATGGGTTAGCCTGGTGACGGGTATTAAGGAGGGCACGTTCTGCATGGAGCACTGGGTGTTATGCACAAACAATGAATCATGGAACACTATATCTAAAACTAATGATGCAATGTATGGGGATTAACATAACAATAAAAAAGTTAAAAAAAATGTCTTGAGGGCTATGAGACAGGGTGAAACGATTCCCCTTGATTTCTGGCCCATTTGGGCTTTAGTAGGAGTGGTGATCAATACTCTGGAAACTGGGGATAAGTTACCCCGGCTGAGGTTGCTAAAGAAACTACCAACTCTTTACATACATATGAACTAGATGATGATACTTTAGAAAAGGCTAAAATTGAAAGTAAAAAAATTTTTGCAGCTTCACATCCTGGCCGTTACCCACGGCCCCTCCGCTTTTAACGGAGGACCCCACCGAAGATGATCACCCTCCCTCCACAGTGGATTTATTTCCTCTCAAACGATCCTCTCTAGCTCTCTCACCTCTAGAAAAGGAACTCTGATGGCAAGGGGCTAATGATCTATTTATGGCTTTCCCCATAGACCAAACACAAGCTGTTGGTCCCGTCTATGAGGGATTAGATTTAAATACCTTAAGGGAATTAAAGAAAGCTTGCCACTTATATGGACCCACAGCCCCTTACACTATAGAGATTTTGAAAGCTCGGGCAAATTCTGCGGAATGCATCCCTTATGATTGGCACATGGTTGCACGGGCTTGCCTTAAGCCGCAGGAGTTATTGCAATGGAAAATGTGGTTATCGGATGCCGCCTATATGAAAGCCCGGGCGAATCAGGCTAACCAGCCATGCAACATATGTCTTTTGAAATGCTCACTGGCTCTGGCCCCTTTTCAGATGTTCGAGAGCAGTTGGTCAACACTCCACCTACAGCCACAGCGCAGGTCTCTGAAATCGCCCTCGCAGCCTGGGGAAAGCTAACCCCTTCAGGGGAAGCGGGCCAAAGTTATATAAAAATTGTGCAAGGCCCTACAGAAGCATATACTGATTTTATTTCTCGGCTCGAAATGGCTATTGACCGCCAAGTCAATAACAAACCTGCTAAAGAGCACTTGCTAAGACAGCTTGCTTTTGAAAATGCTAATGAGGACTGCCAAGCGGCCATCCGGCCACATAGAGAAACAGGAAACATTCTCGATTATCTTCGTCTATGTAGAAATATTGGCACTTTTACACATCAAGCCCGAATAGCCTCCCTTCAACTCATGGCCCCTTCCGATAGAAAAATTGCAGGCCTTAGAGCAAATTGTTCAAGAGCAATTGCAGGCAGGACACACAGAGCCTTCACAATCTCCTTGGAACTCTCCCGTTTTTGTTATCAGAAAGAAATCAGGCAAGTGGAGGCTCCTAATGGACCTTCGGAACGTGAATGCCGTCATGGAGCCTCTGGGTGCCTTGCAGCCTGGGTTACCCACTCCTACAGCCGTTCCCAAACAATGGCCATTGATAATAACAGATCTTAAGGATTGTTTCTATACCATAGCCATTCACCCTGGGGATAAGGAGTTGCCTTTTCTGTTCCAAGCACTAACAACAAGGAACCAATGAGACGATATCACTGGACAGTTTTGCCACAGGGTATGACTAATTCTCCTACCATGTGTCAGTATTATGTTGGCCAGGTCCTCCGACCTGTTAGAAAGCATTATTCTCGGTCCGACATTATTCATTATATGGATGATATTTTGCTGGCGTCACAAACTGAAACCGAATTACAAAATGTGTATCAGGCCACTTCCCAACATTTGACTTCTGCTGGTCTCATAATAGCCCCGGAGAAGATCCAAACAACTACTCCGGCTTCTTATCTAGGCACCGTGGTAGATGGAACCACAGTGAAACCTCAAACAATGCAAACTCGTAGGGATACCCTCCTTACACTTAACGATTTTCAGAAACTCCTAGGAGACATTAACTGGATTCGCCCTCTCCTAGGGATTCCAACTTATAAATCGCAAAATTTATTTAACACTTTACAAGGTGATTCTGCTTTAGATAGTCCTCACACTCTATCCTCAGAGACAGAGGCCGAATTGCAGTTTGTTGAGGGGCGATTAAAAACTGCCTTTGCTTACAGGTATGATGATTCTCTCCCCCTGCTGCTTCTTATTTTCCCTACCCCTCATTCTCCAACTGGTGTCTTAGCACAAGAAGACAAACCTCTCGAATGGGTGACTTTATATACAAAAAATTCTCGAACTGTTACTCCATGTCTATCTCTTGTCGCTTCACTCATTCTCCAAGGACGAAAGCGTTCTATTCA
>NW_022591028.1:0-8614 GCF_004348235.1 Phoca vitulina
TCAGATGTGTTGCCCATTTTATAGAGAAGGTGGGCTGAACCGAACAGGGTCGACGCACGTCACGTGTGTTCCCAAGTCAACAGTCAAGCAGCTGCGCGCTCCTTCCGCAGCGCTAAGCATCTCCGCGGCTCAAGGCCCTGCGCTAGGGGCAGGGATTCGGCAGTCACCAAGGCGTCATGACAGATCAATTGCTCGCCTTACCGGCCTAGATGACAGACAAGCAAGCCGGTGGTGGGGGACAAGAGGATAAATGCTAGCACCGGAGAAGCATGGAGGGCCAGGAGGGCCAACAGTAAGCCCAGGTTTAGTTTGATAAGAAACTGCCAAATCCTTTTCCAGAGCGGCTTACCATTTTACATTCCCACAGTAATTTACGAAAGATCCAGTTCCTGCACATCAGCACCACCATTTTTTTTTTTAAATATTTGATTTGTCAGAGAGAGAGCACAAGCAGAGAGAGCGGCAGGCAGAGGGAGAAGCAGACTCCCGGCTGAGCAAGGAGCCCGAAGTGGGGCTCGATCCCACAACCCCGGGATCCTGACCTGAGCCAAAGGCAGACACTTAACTGACTGAGCCACCCAGGCCATCCCAGCACCACCATTTGATAGTGTCATTTTTGTACATGTTGCAATAGGGGTGTAGTAATACCTTATCATGGTTTTAATTTGCATTTCCCTGATGGCTAATAATATTGAACATCTTTTCTCATGCTCATTTGCCATCCATACATCATCTTTGGTGAAATGTCTGTTGATGTTTTGCTCATTTTCTGGTTGGGTGGTGTGTTTTGACTACTGGATTTTGAGAGTCCTTCATTATTTTCCATGAAAAAAAATCCTTTGCCAGATACGTGGCTTGCAAATAATTTTTCGCAGTCTATAGCTGGTCATTTCATTTTTTTAACAGGGCCTTTTGCAGAGCCAGAGTTTTAAATTTTGCTGCAGATTCCAATTTCCCTTTCCCCTGTATCTCCCACTGCTGCCCTGTCCTCAAGCCCTCCTGCCTGTTCTTGCTGCCTCCTCCCGAGTTGCCTTCCCGTCTCCACAGAGCCAAATTCTAGGCAAGCACAGCCCTACAGAGCTTTCTCAGTGACAGAAATGTCCTATATCTGTGTTGTCACACACAGGAGCCACGACGAGCCACATGGGGCTAATGAGCACTTAACAGGGGGCCATTGCAGCTGAGGAACTGAATTTCTAATTCAGTTGTATTGTGTTGTATTTAAAGAGCTACAGACTCTTCGGGGCGCCTGGGTGGCTCAGTCGGTAGGCTCAGGTCATGATCCCAGGGTCCTGGGATCGAGCCCCGCATCGGGCTCCCTGCTCGGCAGGAAGCCTGCTTCTCCCTCTGCTGCTTCCCCTGCTTGTGTTCCCTCTCTCGCTGTGCCTCTCTGTCAAATAAATAAATAAAATCATTCATAAATTAAATAAATAAATAAATACCATCTCCTCTAATCCTTCCCTTGTCTCCTTAGTCCTCATCTCTAACTCTCTCTCTCTCTCTCTCACACACACACACACACACACACCACAGCCCTGGCCTGCATCTGTATCTCTTCAGAGGTGTACTCATTCCCTCCATATCACTGTAAATTCCTGGAGACCTCCTGGTCTGTCATCTTTCTGCCCCCCTCGCCCCCGCGGTGCCTTCCACACAGCAGGGATGGAAGATTGGCCAATGTGCAATTTGCAGTCTGGACCTGCATAAGTCCAGAGTCCAATTCTGAGCTTAAAAAATAAGAACAGTAATTAAAAAGTTCATCTTTGGAATTCATTGAGAATTGAGGTTACTCTCATCTCATGCTGTTCTTCTCCTTCATTGACTTCCAGAGGAGACTGATACCAAATTGCTTTCTCAGTAACAGAAGTGATTTGTAACTTTCCTGAGGCCTACAGTTCTATTTTGCCACGTATGATATTCCTCAGGAGAAATGGAGGAAAACTTTTCTTTGCTCTGTAACGGTCTATCAGATATAAAGGATTGCTTTCCCTGCAATATCTTCAACTACAAGCAAAGCCTTTTTTTTCCAATTAAACTTTTTTATTTTGAGATAAATGTAGATTCATATGCAGTCCTAAGGAATAATACAGAACCCTTTACCCAGTTTCCCTCCAAGATAGAATCTTGCAAAACGATAGTGACAATATTGCAAGCAGGAAACAGATATTGATATAATCCACCATCTTGTTCAGATTCCCTCAGTGTTGGGCACTCTTCTCTGTGGGTATTTATTACCGTGCAATTTCATCACATGTAGATTCGTGTAGTCAGCACCAGTCAAGGTACACAACGGCCCCTCACCACGCCGCCCCCCCCGACTGTCCTTTTATAACCACACCTGTTTTCCCAGCCCCACCCCTGACCCTCACCCATGGCAACATGTGCTCTGTTCTCTATAACGTCATTTCAAAAATGTTATGTAAATGGAATCATGTACCTTTGGGGAGCGGCCTTTTCCACCCAGCATAATTCCCTTGAGATCAGTCCAAATTATTGTATCAAAAATAACCCATTCCTTTTCTTACCACTGTTGTTGCTGCCTAGCATTCCGTGGTATCTAGATACCAAGGTTGTTTAACCGTTCGTCCATTGAGGGACAGTTGGATTGTTTCTAGATCCTGGCTATTATGAATAAGCTGCAATAAACATTTGTGTCCATATTTTTGTATGGACACAGATTCCACTCCTCTATGCTAAAGGCTCAGGAGGGAAATTGCTAGCTACATTGTACGGTAATTGCTTGTTCCCTCTTATTAAGCAACTGCTAAACTCTTTTTTTTTTTTTTTTTAAAGATTTTATTTATTTATTTGAGAGAGAGAGAATGAGAGACAGAGAGCATGAGAGGGGGGAGGGTCAGAGGGAGAAGCAGACTCCCTGCAGAGCAGGGAGCCCGATGCGGTACTCGATCCCGGGACTCCAGGATCATGACCTGAGCCGAAGGCAGTCGCTTAACCAACTGAGCCACCCAGGCGCCCACAACTGCTAAACTCTTTATCCAAAGTGGATGTACCATTTTACATTTCCAAAAAGCAAAGTTTTCCAAACAAAGGCCAATTCGAAAGTAAGGTCAAGTTCTGTTGAAAATCAGGTGAGTTATTAATTAATTATTAAATTAGATGAAGGTAAGGCTTTATACCAAGGTGAGCTCTGGTCTCCACATTAGATTTTGCTGCGGCATAACAGACCATAAACTCCCCTCGGGGACGGTTGGTTTGGTTTGTTATCACCTAAAGCTCCATCACGTCCGAATAACTGAAGTGAATGTTACATTCTGAATATTCATCTCCTTATGCACCCTACGGGTAGCTGATAAAAAATGTGGTAAGGCCAGTGCGCTCTGGGCTGATAGTGGTTACTGGAGATGTATTAGCAAAATAACAAAAATATTTTTCAGGGTGAAATGTTAAGTACTGTTGAATGTAATGCTGCCCACCCCAGAAGGACGAATACTGCATGATTCCACTTACATAAGACATGTGAAAGGGTCAAACTCCTAGAAACGGAGAGCAGGACGGGGGTTACCAGGGGCTTGGGGAAGTGAGAAATTGCTGTTCAATGAGTACCAAGTTTTAGTTATGCAAGACGAGTAAGTTCTAGAGACCTGCTGTACTACGTTGTGCCTCTAATCCACAATACTGTACTGTGCACTTAAAAATTTGTTCAGAGGGTGCGGGTGCCTGGCTGGCTCAGTCGCTGGAGCGTGCGGCTCTTGATCTTGGGGTCATGAGTTCGAGCCTCATGTTGGGTGTAGAGCTTCCTTTAAAATATTTTAAAAATTCTGTTAAGAGGGTAGATCTCATGTTGTGTTCTAAGCACAATAATAAATAAATACATCTTTAAGACAGCCTCGATGAAAATCAGGAACATGAGATTCTGACAGCAGCATCCTTGAGAGATTGAGAATCTTTGAACTCTGAACACAAAGTACTGCCCCAGCCATTGCCTTTTTTATACAGGGAGGATAAGAGGCTGGAGGATGTTACAAGTCACATCAACAATATAAACAGTAGTCAGTTGGGGGTAAACGTCTTTCCTGGAAAATGTATGGTACTCTGTATATTATCATCATAAATTTAAATATTTTATGTACAAGAAGCTCTCTTTCTGAGAACTTAAATGATTAAATGTTATATAGCTTTTAACATCAATGCTGTGTAATACAGTAATAATAGATGTATGGACTCCCAAATATTTCATCACATAAATCACATAAAATATGAGGTGGGGGTATTTTTGCAAACTAACAAAAAACACTAGTTTTCAGCCAATCTGTACTGTCTCATAGAGCACAGAAGGAAAGATAAAGGGACTTTAGCACATCTGACCGAAACTTGGGCTAAGGTTTTGAATGATCATCACAAGGCAGTTTCTTCTCAACCTCCCCGCAAGAAGACGAGAAACTCCCCCTTCAGAGTCCCCTCTTGCCCCTGAGAAGGGGGCTGGGCAGAGGATGGGGACAATCTAATTATATCCCAACCCCTCTTATCTCAGGACACGTCCTGTCGGCTTTACTTGTTTGTTTGTTGTAGGAAATTGTGTTTACTTATTGCATGTTTGTAACAGGGAATCAAGTTTTCTAATATTTAACCATTCTCTGTGACTTCACTGATCTCTTTAAAATTAACTTGACCAGTATAAAAACTGTCCAGACCTTAGAGTTAGGAAAAATGCTCAGATTTCCTCCATGTACCAATTTTGAAACAGAGAAAAATAAAGAGTGATGATAGCAGAAATGTTTGTAAACACACAATTCAGGGGCGCCTGGATGGCTCAGTTGGTTGAGCAGACGGGACTCCTGGTTTCGACTTAGGTCATGATCCTGGGGATTGTGAGACTGAGCTGGTATTGGGCTCCACGCTCAGTGGGGAGTAGGCTTGAAGATTCTCTCCCTCTGCCCCTTTCCCAACTCATGCGTGCTCCCTCCCTCTCTCTCAAATAAATAAATAAATCTTAAAAAAAAAAACACCCACAATTCAGAATTTAGACCCCTTAAGATCTGATGTTCATGGATATGGAATCAACTCATAACCCATCCTACCATCAGTAGGTATATTTTACCAATGACTCTTTTGTTGTAAGAACAATTGAATGTGTGATATACTCTTAAGGGGTCTAAATTCTGAATTGTGGGTGTTTTTGTTTTTTTTTTTTACTAAGTAATAGCTATCACTTATGGAACATTGATTCTCTAGTAGGTGCTTTGTGTATGTTATCCTCAGATGCTCACAAAAGCTCAGAAAGTCAAGTAATTAGTCCCAAATCCCGGAGAGGCTGCACAGTTGGAAAGGAGCAAGGGAGAGCCAGGATCTCAGCTGCCTCGCTAACTCCCTATTTCCCAACCCACTGTTCTGTGAAACACTTCTGGGAGTTATTACTAGTTAAGTCTCAAAGCTGAGTTCCAGAGTCAAGGTTCAGGAATCCCAGCATGTCGTTTCCTCTCGAAGGAGCTTGCCATTCACATCATTGTGTTAAAGTTTCAGAGAAACCTGGTGTTAAAGTGTTTCACTCTATTTCACTTAGTTACCCCAAATATATATTGGGGACTTGGAACTCTTCTTTTTCAAGGAATGTCTGGTAGCATCCTGAAAACTTACTGTAACTGATGCTGAGTTGAAGTTTTCCCATTGTCCTGGAACTGACCACTGAGGTCTACAGCTGAGGACCAAGGAGCACTAAGGAACCCCACATTCTAAAAAGAACTGCCATCCCCAGGCACCATTCTGGTCCACGTTCTCCCATCTTGTCAATCCCCGATTCTCACCCAAAAAGACTGTGGAGCGGAGATGGGAAGAGAGTCACAAGAGTAGAATGTGGTTGGCTTAGAGCAGCTCACTGTGGCTTTCCCTCCCCTCTCCGTAAGGTGGAAGGAGGAGATGTTCTTCACCGCCATCCCAGCCAAATAAAGAGGTGTTCAAGAGAAACTCTTCTGAACATAGAAGCCACTGATACAGACCAGTCAGTGATGTCAGAGAAGCAGAGAAAGCCCTTATTGGGGTTCTCCAAAGAAATGGAACCAATAAAATGCGGGTGCGTGTGTGTGCGCATACACACATAATGTGGGTGGGCCTCATCTGATCAGTTGAAGGTCTTAAGAGAAAATACATCCATATATATGAGATTTTAAAATGATTTTTAAACTATTTTTTTAGAGTAGTTTTTGGTTCACAGCAAAATTGAGCTGAAGTTACAGAAATTTCCCATATACCTGTGCTCACACACGTACAGACTCCCCCATTATCAACATCTCCCACCAGAGTGGTATGTTTGCTGGGGGAGGACAAGGGACACATGATTATCATCCAAAGTCCATAGTTGACCTTAGGGTTCATTCTAGTGTTGGACCTTGTATGTGTTTGGACAAATGTATAATGACATGTACCTGTCATTATGGTATCATACAGATTATTTTCACTGCCCTGAAAATCCTCTGTGCTCCACCTATTCATCTCTCCCTTCACTCCAAACCCTGACAACCACTGATCCTTTTACTGTCTCCATAGTTCTACCTTTTCCAGAATGTCATACTGTTGGAATCATACAATGTGTAGCTTTTTCTGATTGGTTTCTTTCACTTAGTAATATGCATTTAAGTTCCTCCATGTCTTTTCCTGGCTTGATAGCTCATTTCTGAGAGACAGATTTATTTTAAGAAACTGGCTCATGCGGTGGTGGGAGGTGGCAAGCCTGAAATCTGCATGGCAGGCGGGCAGCCTGGAAATCCCAGCAGGGATCGATGTTGCAATCTTGGGTCCAAAGGCGGTCTGGAAGCACAGTTCCTTCTCTTCTGGGGATTTGGGCTTTTGTCTTAAGGCCTTCAACTGATGAGATGAGGCCAACCCACATTACGGAGAATAATCTCCTTTACTCAAAGTCTACTGATTTAAATGTTAATCAGGTCTAAAAAATACCTTCACAGCAAATCTAGACTTATGTCTGACCAAACGATTGGGCACTGTAGCCTAGGCAAGGGCCATGGTGCATTTTAATTAACCATCATAACCCCTGAGAGAAGATCAGCAGTCGGAAAAAAGCTCAGAGCCTGTCTCTCTCCCAGCTGACACCCTAACACTCTGGAGAAACTGGAGTACGCTTGGTGGGGAGGCCCCGAGCTTGATCACAAGCCCTCTCCTCCACTCCAGGAAGGAGCAAGAAAGAAATGAAAGCAGAGACAAGCTCCATCTACCTCCAAATCCCTAAGCCATTATTAGCCTGCTGAGTGCAGGAAGGGGGAAGAGGGAGGGGGATGAAATTTAAATCAGAGCTATACAGGGACTAAGATTTAAGGACTGGAAAAGACTGGGAAATTATGGAATCTTCTAGATGTCTCTACAGGACAGGAAAGGAGGACTCAACAGAAAACGGATGACGGAAGGCACAGATGGAACAAAAGAAACCACTTTGTGTTTAGATCCTGCTGCACTAACATTAATTAATTAAAATGGTGTTATCTTGTTTGGGAGACCCCCATTCCATGTTATATGCCCCATTGCACAGACACTAATAGACTAGGGATCTATTGTTGGAGAGACTCTCAAGTTAGGACACAGTTCTTTAATCCATTTCTGTCACCATCATCATAAGAAAGGCAGGTGAACAAATATTTTAAAAATATATGTGTGTGTGGTGCCTGGGTGGCTCAGATGGTTAAGCGTCTGCCTTCGGCTCAGGTCATGGTCCCAGGATCCTGGGATTGAGCCCCTCATCGGGTTCCCTGCTCGGCGGGGAGCCTGCTTCTCCTTCTCCCTCTGCCTGCTGCTCCCCCTGCTTGTGCACCCTCTCCCTCTTTCTCTCAAATGAATAAATAAAATCTTTAATATATATATATGTAAGTGTGTATATGTATGATTAAAAATAGAAAAATATTATTGTTATTTGAATAACTGATTGGAATTGAACTTATTTTCTCAGATATCAGGTTTAGGAAAAAAATATCTTTAAGAATCTGTACAGAGAAGGGCATCTGGGTGGCTCAGTCAGTTAAGCGTCCAACTCTTGGTTTCGGCTCAGGTCATGATCTCAGGGTCCTGAGGTCGAGCTCCATGTTGGGCTCCGTACTGATCATGGAGCCTGATTAAGATTCTCTCTCGCTCTCCCTCTACCTTTCCCCCCTCAAGCGCTCTCGCTCTCTCTCTCTAAAAAAAAAAAAAAAGAAAGAAAGAAAAAGAATCTGTACAGAGAGATAATGGTAGCTGGGGTCTTTCATGCCACACCAGACCTTAAACCTAAGAACCTGGCACTAGGAAAGATAACCCCGTGTGACACCGTGTGGCTCAGCTCACTCCAAAAACCTATTCTACATCAATTTCTACAATATGAAATTTCAAAGGAAAACAGTACAGAGTGTGACAAAGACATGTGTCAGGAAAGGGAATTAGAATTTATATCCAGCCCTTATTATCCAATTGTTCGTTTCTTTGGGGCTATAAAACTTAAAAGGGAAGAATGACCAAGTAACATTTTTAAGGAGGAAATTGGGATGATAATGAGGACATTAAAAATCTCCCACTCTGTCCTTGTTTCAATCGGCGGCTCAATTGAGATTTATTGAATACTTACTGTGGAAAGCATAGCATTAAGCACATCTGAAGGAGAAAGGAAGGTGGGCCCAGCAGG